>NC_092374.1:24108265-24408890 GCF_030028105.1 Mobula birostris | reverse complement strand
CTGGTAGGGTGGCGGGAGGATGGGGTAAGAGCAGACATGCGTGAAATGGAAGAGATGCAGTTGAGGGCAGCATAGATGGTGCAGGAAAGGAATCTCCTTTCTTTGAAAAAGGAGGGCATCTCCTTCATTCTAGAATGAAAATCCTCACCTGAGAGCAGATGCGGTGGGGATGGAGGATGGCATTTTTACAAGTAGTAGGAAGGGACGAGATGTGGTCTAGGTTGCTGTGAGAGTCCGTGGGTTTGTAATAGACATCAGTGGATAAGCTGTCTCTGGAGGTCGAGACAGTGAGATCTAGAAATGCAATGGAGGTGTCGGAAATGGACCAAGTGAATTTGAGGGCAGAGTGGAAGTTGGAGAGAAAGTGGATGTTGATGAGTTCAGCATGGGTATCAAAACAAAGATGTAATACTGAGGCTTTATAAAGCACTGGTGAGGCCTCACTTGGAGTGTTGTGAGCAATTTTGGGCGCCTTATTTAAGAGGAGATGTGCTGACATTGGAGAGGGTTCAGCAGAGGTTCACAACAATGCTTCCAGGAATGAAAGGCTTATGGTATAAGGAGTGATTGATGGCTCTGGGCATTTAGTAACTGGAATTTAGTAAAATGAGGGAGGATCTTATTGAAACCTATCAAATGTTGAAAGCCCAGACAGAGTGGATGTGAGAGGATGTTTCCTATGATGGAAGAGTCCAGGACCAGAGGGCACAGCCTCAGAATAGAGGGGCATCCACTTAGAACAGACTTAAGGAGGAAGTTACTCAGTCAAAGGGTGGTGAAACTATGGAATTTATTTGCACAGGAAGCTGTGGAGGCCAGATCTCTGAGTGCTTTTAAGGTGGAGATTGACAGGTTTTTGATTAGTCAGGAGGTGAAAGGTTATCTGCTCCGGCCTATGGTCAGGCCACACTTAGATCCCCTCCAGTTAGCCTACCAGCCCCGACGAGGAGTTGAGGATGCCATCATCTTCCCGCTGAACCGTGTCTACGCCCACCTGGACAAGCCAGCGAGCACTGTGAGGTTCATGTTTTTTGACTTCTCCAGTGCGTTCAACACCATCCGCCCTGCTCTGCTGGGGGAGCAGCTGACAGCGATGCAGGTGGATGCTTCCCTGGTATCATGGATTTTTGATTACCTGACTGGCAGACCACAGTACGTGTGCTTGCAACACTGTGTGTCCGACAGAGTGATCAGCAGCACTGGGGCTCCACAGGGGACCATCCTGTCTCCCTTTCTCTTCACCATTTACACCTCAGACTTCAACTACTGCACAGAGTCTTGTCATCTTCAGAAGTTTTCGGATGACTCTGCCATAGTTGAATGCATCAGCAAGGGAGATGAGGCTGAGTATAGGGCTACGGTAGGAAACTTTGTCACATGGTGTGAGCAGAATTATCTGCAGCTTAATGTGAAAAAGACTAAGGAGCTGGTGGTAGACCTGAGAGCTAAGGTACCAGTGACCCCTGTTTCCATCCAGGGGATCAGTGTGGACATGGTGGAGGATTACAAATACCTGGGGATATGAATTGACAATAAACTGGACTGGTTAAAGAACACTGAGGCTGTCAACAAGAAGGGTCAGAGCCACCTCTATTTCCTGAGGAGACTGAGGTCCTTTAACATCTGCCGGACGATGCTGAGGATGTTCTACGAGTCTGTGGTGGCTAGTGCTATCATGTTTGCTGTTGTGTGCTGGGGCAGCAGGCTGAGGGTGGCTGACGCCAACAGAATCAACAAACTCATTCGTAAGGCCAGTGATGTTGTGGGGATGGAACTGGACTCTCTCACGGTGGTGTCTGAAGAGGATGCTGTCTAAGTTGCATGCCATCTTGGTGAATGTCTCCCATCCACTACATAATGTACTGTGTGGGCACAGGAGTACATTCAGCCAGAGACTCATTCCACTGAGATGCAGCACTGAGCGTTATAGGAAGTCATTCCTGCCTGTGGCCATCAAACTTTACGACTCCTCCCTTGGAGGGTCAGACATCCTGAGCCAATAGGCTGGTCCTGGACATATTTCATAGTTTACTGGCATAATTTACATATTATTATTTAACTATTATGGTTCTATTACTATTTATTATTTATGGAGCAACTGTAATGAAAACCAATTTCCCCCGGGATTAATAAAGTATGACTATGACTATGTTATGGGGACAAGGCAAGAGAATGGGATTGAGAGGGAAATGGATCAGCCAAATGATGGGCCAAGTAGCCTAATTCTGCTCCTATGTCTTATTGGCTTTATGGTCTTATAAGGTGCAAGTTAAAAATCTTTTTCAATCCTCAGCCTCAAAACTTCCCTGCACTTAATGTAGAACAACCTTCTTACATGAAAATATTGGTATTTACATAGATTTCTAGTGAGCAAGTTAGGAGGGATTAGAGAAGATGAGGTCTATTCTATGCTGAGCAGTATTAATCATGGGGTCGATATTCTGTTGCCCTGAAATCACTGGTTCCTTGTTTCAGAGCCAGACTGCTAGTTTCAACATGGCCTCTGGTGCTGTCTTTTGTGAGCAGCTCTGATTCCTGGCTTATCAGTGTGGCTGATCTCAGTGAAACAATCTGGAACACAGGGAGCTGGCTACTCTCACAGAACACTTTACAGTGAGGCACTGTGTTCAGCCCAATGGCTCCGCCACGAATATTCAGTGGCATGAAAAAGAAACGAATAAGAAATTTTATTGTTCCTACAATCTATGAAGACTCATACTAAAAAGTTAAAACAATGCAACAACCTTAAATGAGTCACAGAACACCCTTCTTCCATTTAAATTGAATTGTGCATACAGTTCTGATCATTATGCTTTAGAGAGGATTTGATTGCATTGGAATGGGCTCAGAAGTGATTCACCAGGGTGATGCTTGAGATGGAACATTTCAGTTATGAGGAGAGATTGGACAGATGGAATTGGACTTCCTTGGATCAGAGGAAATTGAGAGTAGATCCATTATAAATAAATGAAATAATGAGGGGCATATATAGAGTAGATATTTGGAAACTTCTGAACTTGGTAGAAGTTTCCAAAACGAGAGGGCATAGGTTTGGGTTATGAGTTTTAGGGGAAATGTGAGGGGAATTTTTTCACTCAAAGGGGATGTCTAAGCAGGTGGAGGAGGCAGAGGCTCTCAGAGCATCTAAGCAGAATGGAGACAAACATGTGAATGGCCATAGAAGACTGAGGACCAAGTGTTGGATCATGGGTTTGGTGTTTGGAATGGGCAAGTTGGGTTGAAGGGCTTCTACTGTATGAATTATATTCCTATTTGAATGAGGTCCACTGGACTTGTCCAAGTTTAAGCTGGTGTAGACTTGGTCCATTGGTGTCCTACCCAAGAACTAAGAAGCCTATAGAGGCTTGCAGTCACTAGTGACACACTCAGACAGTTAGCTGTGCACATTACAGTTTGGATGATGCTACCTTCTGCTTTGCCCCCAATCAGGATTCTGCAACTAAATCCTGGAAATAGCACAAATGTGGATTGGGAAGTTCTAGGCCAATATAATTAATCTGAAGTCAATGCAAAATTAGTTGAAAATACTCAGAAGGTTAGGCAGCAACTGAGAAGAGGGAAACAAGGTCAATGACATTTCATCAGAACGGTCATTAATCTGAAGCATTAACATTGTTGAGAATGAGGTTATTGTAATAGAATCATATAGAAACAGGACTTTCAGCCCAGCTGGTCCATGCCAACCAAGATGCCTTTCATTCTCTGTAGTGCCATTTTACATTGACCCCAGTTGTTGTTAGATCATTTATTTACACAGAAAGGAAATTTTGGACTTGATTCTCTTCCATCAAATCGTGCAGGACCTATGGACCATTTCCAGCATCTTCTATTCTTATCCAGCAAGAGTAATTTGATTTAGAAATTACAGTTATTGGAAACAAATTAATAACTTGAATTAATGAACAAATAAAGTTATGAAAACAATATCATTATGCATGAATATCATTGTTTGCAGAAGATTAGACAGTGTAAAAATCAAATCCACTAATAAAGTTATGGTCAGTGATTCTACACTATTGTCATAATAATAACTTCATACAACTATAATAAAAGCTTCAACATTTTATGTTCTTGAAGGAGGATAAAGAGCTGACTAAAACATGAGGTGAAGCCAAGTATATTAATTAGCTCAGATTCTAAGTACAGGTGTTCCACGTGTTGGAACATTCATTAGAGCCACTTGTACATAGACTGCATTTGATTTTAATTTTAATTGCATTCAATCAGAAGTCCATGCTCAGAAAATTATAGAGAACCACAAAATGGTAAGCTTACAGGAGATTCATTGCGGCCATCCCAGTTTATTTTGTAGCATCCAATTATTCCCACTTTCCTTCCCTTTCTCTTTTGTTTCCCTTCTCATAATTAACTGTTCACACTTGAAAGTCAACATTGAATTTGAGTCAGCCTCCCTTTCAGACAACTCTCTGCAGAACGAATACTTCTCCACACTGCCTTGTTTGCCAGTCACTTTAATATTGTGTTTTCTGGCACTTGAATTTATTTTTTTCACTTGCTGCATCAAAGCTATTCATGATTTTCAGGACTTCAGTCAAATATCCAGCAAACATCTCTGCTCAAAGGAGAACAACTTCAGCTTCTCTGTTTTTTTTCCACTTGGCTAATAAATTTGGGTTGTGCCTTCTCTAAGGCCTTGGTGTCCTTCCAAGTGTGGTGCCCTGAACTGAATATAGTAACCATGTGTGGCCAAACAAATTGTTCTTTTATATGAAGGTTCAGTAGTCAGGCCTAGAAATTCAATTCTGCATGTTTTTGTTTTATCTGCTGCCCTTCTGAAATATGGATTTAAGTCACCTTTACAACATACAAATGCATTGAATGGGATAAAACTCAAATGCAGAAAACGTACTCTACATTCATTGAAGATGGTGATCATTGAACAAGGAACATATACTTCTTGGATAGTAACACAGGCAAAATAATACATACAAAATTCTGGAGGAACTCACGAGGCCAGGCAACATCTATGGAAAGGAAGAAACAGTTGTTGCTTTGGGCCAGGACACATCATCAGGATTTCCAGCATCTGCAAGATCTCATGTGCTTAGACTTTTGGATATTAAAGCAAACAAGAGATATGGGATGCGGAGGTAAATAATCAATTGTGAATATTGAACTAAGTGCAGGGGGCTAAACTGCATTGTTGTGCTGCTATTTTTATGTGCTTATGTTCCTCATACAGATATAGAATTGTGAGGCCCATGAGCAGAACAGTAGGCCCTAACAGAAGATAGATCAATTTTACTCAACCTAATGGGCGATAATGAACCTAGACCTTTGATGACAAGTCCATTACAGAAGGTATTGATGGGTTAATTCCTAGAGCTGTCCACAGAGTCTTTAAGCCACAAAATTATGTCCATTTGGCATAACTGGTCAATGTCAACTAAGTTATCCATCAGAGCTAGTCTCACTTGCCCACATTTGGTCACCTTTCCAATCCATTTATCTGTCCAAGTGCACTATTGCACCTGCCTCAACCAATTCTTCTGGCAGCTTGTTCCATACCCCCATCATGCTTTGTGGGGAAAGCTGCCACTCACGTTCTGATTAAATCTTTCCCCCTCTCACTTGAAACCTTTGCCTACTAGTTTGTGATTCATCAACCCTTGGAAAAAGACAGTGTGCCAACCTATATTTGGTAGGTGAACACAACACCTTACAGTGCCAGCTATAAGATAGGGGTTCAATTCCCATGCTGTTTGTAAGGACTTTGTACATACTCCATGGGGCTGTGTGAGTTTCCTCTGGTATTCCGGTAACATGTGGGCAGCTTATGTTGACACTGGAAATGTGGCAATAGTTGCAGGCAGCCCAGCAAAATCCTAATTGATTTAATTTGATTTGACACAAGCGACACATTTCACTGTAAGTTTTGATATAGGCCATAAGATCATAAGAGATATGAGCAGAATTAGGCCATTCAACCCATCTAGTATGTTCTGCCATTTCATCATGGCCGATCCATTTTTATCTTAACTCTGCATAACCTTTCAGGGCCTGACTAATCAAGAACCTATCAAATTCCACCTTAAATACACCCAATGACCTGGCCTTAACCACCACTTGTGGTAACAAATTCCACAGATTCACCACCATCTGGCGAAATAAATTCCTCCTCATCTCTGTTCTAAATCAAGATCTCTCTATTCTGAGGCTGTATCCTCTGGGCTCAGACTCCCCCAATATAGGAAACATCCTCTCCACATCCAGTCTATCTAGGCTTTTCAACATTTGATAAGTTTCAATGAGATCACCCCCATCCTTCTAAATTCCAGTGAGAACAGGCCCAGAGACATCAAATGCACCAGACATGATAACCTTTTCATCACTAGAATTATTCTCATGAACCTACTTTTAACCCTCTCCAATATCAGTGCATCTTTTCCTAGAGCTAGGATAAAATTGCTCAGAATACTCCATATGAGGCCTCACCAATGCTTTATAAGGACTCAACATCACATCCTTGTTTTTATATTCTAGTCCTCTTGAAATGAATGCTAACATTGCATTTGCTTTCCTCATCACTACTTCAACCTACAAATTAACCTTTGGGGAATCCTGCACAAGGACTCCCAAGTCCCAATATACCTTGGATTTTTGAAGTTCTGCCCAATTTAGTCTACACTTTTGTTTCTTCTACCAAAGTGCCTAAGTATACACTTCCTGACATTGTATTCCTTTTGCCATTCTCTTAATCTTCCTGTCCTTTTGCAGTCTGCCTGCTTCATTAATACTATCTGCCCCTCTATCTATTTTCTAATCATCTGCAAACTTGACCACAAAGCCATCAATTCCATCACCCCGATCATTGACATATAACATAAAAAGAAACAGTTCCAACACCAACCTCTATGGATCACCACTAGTCACGAGCAGCTAACCAGAAAAAGCTGCCTTTATTCTCAGTCTTTGCCTTCTGCCAGTCAGCCAACCTTCTATCCATGCTGGTATTAATCCTGTAATACCAAGGGCTCTTATCTTGTTAAGTAGCCTCATGTGCAACACCTTGCCAAAGGCCTTCTGAAAATTCAAGCAAATAACATCCACAGATTCTCTTTCACTTATCTTGCTCATTATTTTCTTACAGAATTCCAACAGGTTTGACAAGCAAGATTTTCCTTTTAACAAATCATGCTGACTTTTGCCTATTTATTAAGTGCCTCCAAGTACACTGAGACCTCATCCTCAACAATCGATTCCAACATCTTCCCAAACACTGAGGTTGGTCTATAATTTCCTTTCTTTTGCCTTCCTCCATTTTTGAAGTGTGGAGTGACATTGCAAATTTCACTCCTCGGGAACCATTCCAGAATCAAGTGATCCTTGAAGAATCGTTACTAATGCTTTCAGCATCTCTTCAGCTACCTCTTTCAGAACCCAGGTGTGTAGTCTAATTGGCCCAGTTGACATCTACCTTCAGACCTTTCAGCTTCCCAAACACCTTCTCCCAAGTAACTGAAAGTGCACTCTCTCCTGATCCCTGACACTTGACAACTTCTGGCATGCTGCTAGTGTCTTCTATGGTGAAGACTGATGCAGAATACTTATTTAATTTGTTCACCATTTCCTTGTCCTCCATTACTAATTCTTGTGCATCATTCTCTAACAGTCCAGTATCTACTCTTGCCTCTCTTTTATTCTTCATATATCTGAAAAAACCTTTGTGATGCTTTCATACTATTGTCTAGCTTCCCTTCATATTTAATCTTTCCCATCTTTATGGATTTTTAGTTGCTTTCTATTGGTTTTCAAAATCCTCTGACCTCCCACTAATTCTTGCTCTATTATATGCACTCTCTTTTGCTTTTATATTGCTTTTGATGTCCCTTGTCAGCCATGGTTGCATCATCCTGACTTTAGAATACTTCTTCTTTTGGATGTACCTATCCCGTGTCTTCCAAGTTTCTCCCAGGAACTCCAGCTATTACTGTTCTGCTATCATCCCTGCTCATGTCACCTTCCAATCAACATTGGCCAACTCCACTCTCATGCCTCTATAATTCCCTTTGTATAATTTTCCACTGTAATACCAACAGAGCCTCCCCACCCCCTCTGTCCTTTTAATATGATGTGCATCCTTGTGTGCTCAGCACCCAACTATGATCTTCTTTCAGCTATGACTCAGTGTTGCCCACAACGTCATATTAACCTGCAAGTTGAAATGTCCCATGACTATCATAACATTGCCCTTCTGACCTGTGTTTTCTATCTCCCCTTATGATTTGTAGCCCACATCCTGGCCGCTGTTCAGAGACCTGTAGATAACTCTCTTCAGGGTCTTTTTACACTTGCAGAGTCTTAACTCTATCGACAAGGATTCTACATCTTCTGATCCTATGTCACCTCTTCCTCAGGTTTTGATTTCATTTTTACCAACAGAGCCTCCCCACCCCCTCCCTCCTTTCAAAATGACGTGTATCCTTGGGCTCCCAACTATGATCTTCTTTTAGCTATGACTCAGTGATGCCCACAACATCATGTCTATCAATCTATAACTGCGCTACAAGATAATCTACTTTATTCTGTCTACTGTGTGCATTCAAATATAATACCTTCACTCCTGTATTTGTTACACCTTTTGACTTTGTTCCCATGTTACATTGCAACTCATCCTGCTGACTGCTATTCTGATTTACCATCTACCTGATCTTCTTGAGAGTCTGACTGCACACTGCATCTATTTGCATACAAACTGCCTCATCCGCAGCCCTATCATTCTGGTTCCCATCCCCATTGCCAAATTAGATTAAACCCTTCCCAACAGCTGTAGCAAACCAGCCTGCAAGGATCTTGGTCTCCCTCGGGTTCAGATGTAACCCGTTCCTTTTGTACAGGTCATCTATTCCCCAGAAGGGATCCCGATGATCCAGAAAACTGAAGCCCTGTCCCCTGCAGCAGTTCCTCAGCGACGCATTCAACTGCCGTTTCATCCTATTCTTACCCTCACTGGCATGTGGCACAGGCAGCAATCCAGAGATTACTACCCTAGATGTTCTGCTTTTCAGCTTTCTACCTAACTCCCTTAATCCTCTCTTCAGGCCCTCTTCCATTTTCCTACCTATGAAATTTTTACCAGTATGTACCAAGACTTCTGGCTGCTCACTCTCCTCCTTTAGAATGCCATGGACCTGATCCAAGATGTCCCTAACCCTGGCACATGTACACATGACAAGTAAAGGTCAGCTTTTTTTTCTTTCTAATCTAATCTTTCCTTATGTTTCTAGACAGCTTTATAGGTTACCCCCCAGTCTCCTATGGTCTAACCTCTCTCTATAGCTCAGTCCATCAAGCCTTGGCAACATTCTTGTAGTTCTTTTCTGCACTCTTTCCAGCTTAAAGGTAATTTTTCTATAACAGGGCACCAAGTATAGTCTCACTAATGTCTTCAACAAGTGTAACAGAACATCTTAACTTTTATACTTAATGCTCTGTCAAAGAAATCTTTTCCATGGAGTGCCAGTAGATCAATTTCCAATCACCACTCATATTTCTCATCTTCTTCAGTGTTGTTTAATCTACCTGAGAAGGAGCAACACCCAACTGCAGCCTAAACATTGGTTGAAGTCCATGGGTCTTCAACTGTAAGCTCATGAAAGAACTTATCATCAGCATTGAGCAATGAATACTGAGAACATGAGTTGTAGAGCCCTTAAAACTGAAAGTATAGGTTGTGGAATCAGTTCAATCTTGAGGTAAGTTCTGGTTCAACAGCTTGATGGTTGAGGGGTATTAACAGTTCCTGATCCTGATTGTGTGGGTCTTGAGGCTCGTGTACCATGTTTATCATTGCAGAAACTGGAAGTCAGATGGACCTGGATGGTGGGGGTCCTTGATAATGGATGTTTTCCTGTGACTCCTTGTAGATATGCTCAATATTGAGGAGTACTCTACCCACGATGCCAACCAGTCAATACTCTCTCCACCATAAGTTTATAGAAATTTGTCAGAGTTTTAGATGACATGCCAAATCTTCACAAACCTCTAAGAAAGTAGAGGCACTGCCATGCTTTCTTTGCAATTGCACTTACGTACAGGGCCCTGGAATGGTTTTCCAAAATAATAACACCAAGGGATTTAAAGTTACTGACCCTCTCCACCTCTGATCCTCCGATGAGGACTGGCTCATGGACCTTCAGTTTCCTCCTCCTATCGTCGATAATCAGCTCCTAGGTCTTGTTGATATTGAGTGAGAGGTTGTTGTTCTGGCACCACTCAGTCAGATTTTCAACCTCCCTCCTATTTGCTGATTTGTCACCACCATTGCAACTGACAGTGGTGTCATCAGTAAACTTAAATATGGTATTGGAGTTGTGCTTAGCCTCATTGTCACAAGTACGTATAAAGTGAGTAAAGCAGGAGGCTGAGTACACAGCTTTGTGCTGCAGCTGTGCTGATGAAGGTAGTGAAGGAGATATTGTTACCTATTTGAACCAATTGGGGTCTACAAGTGAGGAAATTGAGGATCCAGTTGCATAAGGAAGTATTGAGGCCAAGGTCTTGAAGCTTATTGATTAGTTTTGAGGAAATGACAGTATTTAATGCCAAGCAGTAGTCATGAAGCATCCTGATGTATGCATCTTCGCTGTTCAGATGTTCAGAGTTGTGAAGAGCTGATGAAATGGCATCTGCCTTGGACCTATTGTGCTGGTAGGCAGATTGGAGTGGATCCAACTCGCTTCTCAGCAGGAGCTGGTATGTTTTATCACCAACCTTTCAAAGAACTTCATCACAGTGGATGTAAGTGCTACTGGATGATAGTCACTCAGGCAAGTTACCACATTCTTGTTTGACATCAGTATAATTAAAATCTGCTTGCCGCAGGTAAGTACCTCAGACTGCCAAAGTGAGAGGTTAAAGATATCAGTGAATACTCTAGCCAGATGATCAGCATAAATCTTTAGTACTCGGCCAGGTATCCCGTCTGGGCCGGATACTTTCTGTTGGTTCACCCTCTTGAAGGATGTGCTCATGTCGGTGTCAGAAACTGAAGTCATAGGGTCTTCGGGGGCTGAGGGAGTTCGTGGAGATTCCTTGAGGTTTAGATGGTCAAAGCAAGCATAAAAGGCATTGAGCTCATCTGGAACTGTTAGACATAGACATAGACATACTTTATTGATCCGGAGGGAAATTGAGTTTTGTTACAGCTGCACCAACCAAGAATAGAACATAAATATAGAAATACAAAAACCACAAACAATCAAACAACAATATGCAAACTATGCTAGATGGAAATAAGTCCAGGACCAGCCTATTGGCTCAGGGTGTCTGACCCTCCATGGGAGGAGCTGCAAGGTTCGATGGCCACAGGCAGGAACAACCTCCCATGATGCCCAGTGTTGTATCTCGGTGGAATATGACTGGAGTCCAACAGCAAAAAGTTCAATATCCGGTCTACAAACACATTCCTCGATCGTAATATGACCAGGATTGCACCATCTGTTGTTAACCAGAACAGCAAGCCGCCAACTCCTTTATGCTTACCGCTTTCAGTGCACTTTCGGTCAGCCCGAACGATCTGGAAGCCCTCCATGGAAAAGTTTTGGTTGGGTATGACCATGTGCAGTCCAAGTGGAGAACTCCTCATCTCCATAGGTCACTGTTGCCTCGACCCGGTCCTCCTTCCTCGCCTTTTTGATCCCCCTCTGCATCCTCTGTGTGTTTTCCTCCAGATTTCAGCCGGGGTGTCCACTGCTCTGTTCGCTAAACCAGCCGGCATAAGCGCAATCAGCTGGTCCCTGGAATAAACAATGGGACCATACTGCTGCCTCACTAATGAGACGTGTCCGAATGTAACTATTTCCAGCGCTAAAAACCCAAATAAAACTCTCTCCACCAGCATGTTAGAGAGGGTGCAGCTTCAACGTGTTACCGTGAAAAAAAAATACAACAAATAACGTAAGTTAAAAAAGTAAGAAGAAAAAAGTAAGAAAACTGGTCGGAACGGCTATAAAAGGCTGCATGCACGACCAGTGCATGCGCAGTATATACCTATGTCGCTTGGTTTCACTTTATAGGAGGTTATAACATTCCCTGAGATATCCTCGAGATACTGCTCCTCAACTCAATAAGGACAATTTTCAGTGGCCAGTTAAGAGCTGGAATATACTAAGGAGCTGGAGCACCCGGAGGAAACCAAATTGCTCACAGGGAAGATGTGCAAAAAGTCAGGATTGAAAATGGATCACTGAAGCTGGGAGGCAGCAGCTCTACAAACTGTGCATCCCTGAGTCCTCTTATCACAAGAGCTTAAAAGCATAGTTGAATTTCTGTCTACATTTCCCAATTGTCTCAGTGAAGCCACAGTCTGTGGAATTACAAGAAACAGATGAAGCACAAGGACCATTACACCCATTACCTGTTGGCAAACTTAATGAGAGAACATAATTATGCATGCTGAGCTATCAGTCACAGCTGGCCAGAAACAGATAGGGGTAGGAATTTGTCCTTGATTACTTGTACCGAAAACACAATATAAAAGCAGCTGTCTTTCTACTCTGCTTCCAGAGTTCAGTTCATTTGACTTCAGTGGACCTGAATTTCAGAAGTGAAGTACAATGTGCATTGTGTCTTTAGGTTAAGCTGCCAAGGACAAATTCCTGTCCAAGGTCTTCATTTTAATTCATATATTGTCACAGCACTAAAATATACCAGTAATAATACAAAATTAGAAGTTGACTATCTGAGGAACAAAGGCAATGGTAATTCACTTTTTGTTAACAATGTAGTTTGAGAGGATTTTTTATTGTGTTTATTTGTTTTCATTGTTCTGTTGTTAATTAATTGACACATGACATAATAATTCAGATGGAAAGCTGAAAATATCTTTGCACAGATTATTAAGATCATTATTACATACTTTAGTGTTAGAACAAAGAAAACGAAAATTCAGTAAAATAAATAATTACTGATCTGAATGTGTTAAGATTCATTGCAATATTGGGGGGCATCACTTTCAGGTGAGGAGGGATAGTTAGAGGGGATGTGTGAGGCAAGTTGTTTTTTTACACAGAGAGTGGAATGCGTTGCTAGGGGTGGTCGTGGAAGCAGGTGCAATAGTGACATTTAAGAGGCTGTATGATAGGCACATGAATATGCAGGGATGAAGGTATTTGGGTCATGTTCGGGCAAAGGCAATTAGTTCAATTTGGCAACGTGCTTAGCACAGACATCATGGGCTGAAAGGCCTGTTCCTGTGTTGTAATCCTCCGTGTTCTATAATTCGAGCAGCTTGGTTTTAAGTGGAATTTGGGACCAATTTTCCATTATCTTGCTCAGGACTGAAATGATCACTTAAGTTCTGAACAATTTGCGATAAAATGATGCTTTTAGCACAAAGTACGTAACACTTGACGAGATATTTTACTGGATATTAGAACTGTGTTGGGTGATTTAAAGTTCTCCAGAAAACAAAATTGTGTAATTGCAACCTACAACTCTGTATGTGCAGACAAAGCTGTGGAAAATATACACCAGTGATTCCCAATGGGGGCAGTACTGGCCCCAAAGGGTACAGTTACGTGTCCTAAGGAGGTGTTAGTGGAAATAGAAGTCTTCAGGGAGCATTCAAGATTCTTAGAGGGCAGGAAGCAGTACCCTAACTTGAGGCATGAGACTTAACTGACCATTAGTAGAGTAGACACTTCTAAAAAATAGGATGAGGCACTGGAACACAAGATGAACCACATCTCTGCAGGTGGTGGGCACTCATCGTCACAACGCATCTGAAACTCAGCAACCTCATCCGATCTTTCCAACTGAACAGGCTTTATTGGGGATGCATAAATTAGCAACCAGGGTGCCCAACAGTTCCCTTGACTCTCAGCATGGAATGAGTTCATGCAGTTTAACAGTTGGTAAGTCAAGTGCACCATCTCAACTTTCTCTTTTTGTATTACTCAGTTTCAGAAGATGAAAGAAGCATTCTGCCCAGAAAGTTAAAAATGACCTTGATAGTGGTTTCATTGCTTCTTATAATATTCCCAAAATGATAGCAAAATGTGGAAAATTTCATACAATTGTTGAAAGGTTAATAATGCCTGCTGTATCAGAAGTGCTCTCTACTGTCCTCAAAATGAAGACTAATATTTTAAAATCAATTCCTCTGAATAATAACTCGGTAGCTTATCATATTGAAGAAATGAGTGAAGATATTGAGTATCAACTATGCTTAGAGCTACAAAAAACACAATTTGGGATACAAATGGATGAGTCAACTGCGCGAGACAATGAGGCATTGCTAATGGCATATGTACGGCTTATCAAAAATGGAATGGTTAATGAAGAGATTAGGAACATGATTACTTGTGCAACAGATGGAGCTCCATATACGACAGGTCACCATGCTGGTCTAGTGGCATTTATGGAAAAAGAAATTCCAAGTCTGTTGTGTAATTCATTGTGTAATTCATCATCAACATTTTGCAGCAAAAACTTCAGCCAATGATTTTTTTTCAAGTACGATTCTCTAATATCTGCTATCAACACGGTTAAAGCTCAACCATTAAATAGCAGAATATTTCACAAGTTATTGAAGAGTTTGAACACTTGCTTCTTCACACTGAAGTGCATTGGCTGTCAAAAAGCTGCTGCTTTAAATGTTTCTTTCATCTTTTTGACACTACGGTTAAATTCTTGCTCTAAGTCAACAAGAGCTTGGGAAACAAGATTGAACTTCTACCTAGAGACATGGCATACTTAGCCGATCTGCATGACAAAATGAACATTCTAAATATGAAACAGCAGAGTAAGAATTTCAATTTAATCCAGGCAACGTGTGGTGTCCACTTTTATCGGAAAATTGGAAATACATAAGAAAAACATTGGGGAAGAATGTTCTCACAATTTCCCTGCATGGTAAGTATGGCACTCTCTGTCACAGATGGTGATTTGCAAGAGTACTGTTTATACCTGCAGTCACTGAAGAAGGATTTTTCAGAAACAATTCAAGGATTAGAACAATCTGGAAATTCCAGACTGGGTAATTGACCCATTTCATTGTGAGGTGGAAGAACAGGAAGAGGGTTTGCAATAAGAAATTATTGAAATTCAGAATGATGAAGAAGCAGAAACACTTTTCAAAAATGTTGGCTTTTCTAGTATAAGGCTATACTGTGATACTAAGTTTCCTGATCTTTGAAAAAGAACCAAACTGCTTTCCATTGCATTTCCATCCTCCTACCTTGTTGAAAGAGGCTTCAGTGCAGTGAACCATATATTCACAAAAAACAGAAACCGCTTGGACCTTGTTACGTGTGGGGACTTAAGACTTTTCTATCTCAATTTGAACCAGATATTTCCTGTCACAAATTGAACCAGAACTTGCTAAAAACCATCAAGCTCAAGGATCACATTGATATTGAAACTGCTGTACAATGCACAGATACTGTGTAAGCTTGGTTTAAAGACAAATAAAACATTAAATTAGAATTATTTTTCTCATGTTAGCGTACGATAGGTACCTTTTTACACTATGAGGACAACAGAAAGTATATTGTGCCTAAGAGGGGTGTTGGCAAGCATGAAAGTGCTTTAGTCTAAAAAAGGTTGAGAAACACAGATAAACACACACATAGGATTTGCAAAGCATGTAGCAGTGAGACTAATGCCCTTGATCAAAATGAACTACATAAAATAGTCCAGTCCATGACAGGTAAAGCCCTTCTCAACAAATAAATTTACTTTGAACTTTGATCTTTGAGTTAACGCACAACAGACAAAACTGCTAATGTAGGCTTTGTAGGCGCAGCTGGTCTCAAACATAAGAGCAAGCCCTTATTGAAGGAGGACTATAACATCACAGAACATAGAACATAGAACATTACAACACAGTACACGCCATTTGGCCCGGATGTTGTGCTGACCTTTTAATCAACTCTAAGATCAATCTAAACCTTCCTTCCTATATCAGGACAGATGATGAAGGCTCTTGACCCAAACAATAACACTTATTCCTCTGCATAGATGCTGCCTGACCTAATGAGTTCCTCCAGCATTTTGTCTGTGTTATTCTGGACTTTCAACACTTGTAGAATTTCTTGTGTTCATTATGTCCACTATGTAGCTTCAGTCTATGTGCGGAAGAGACATGCATTACATTTTATCAGCGCATTTCTTGATAGCACCTCCAAGAAGGCCACAACTTTTTCATGGTTTGGTGGCTTGTGTGCCTCAATGACAGAGAGCTCTGCTGGCTGGAGTCAGGGCTTTATGCTCTGGCTCTTAGTAGGGTCGCCCATGCTAAACAGGTCAAAGCATAAAGGCCAGACTAAGAGTGGTCCACTGGTCCTCCAAGTTCGGAGGTTCAGCTCAGAGCCAACAACACTGACTGGTCAACAAAAGTGTTAAGGAAACAGCAATGAAGAATCCTTGTATAATTAGTGTGCGGCAGTTTTCCCAAGTCTCCACGTATGACTTGCATGGCCGAGAGGAAGCTACTGGGACAATGAATAAAACTCTGAACACCACCAAGATGGCCAAGGACAGACAGAGATGGAGGATCTTCATTGCTGCCCTAAATGCCAGCAGGCGTAATGGGTGATAAGTATGTAAGTTTTCGATAGCAGTCATTTGCAGAGCTCACAACTACTGTACCATTGCCACAGTAATACTGAGGAGGTGGTGAGACCTTAAAGAAGGGTAATTGAAATTCCCAAGCTTAAATGCTCCAGTGCTTTCGCACTTGTCAGAAATATGTCTTCAAAATATCTTTATTTTACCTCCATCACACTGGAGGATGCTTGTGCACTTCCTAGAATGTAATTTTCTCCTTTTTATTGAATTACCTCAAACCACATAACTTCTTTTGCTGCTTCTTCAGACATACTATCCTTGTTACAGTTGTGATTATCCCTTCAATAAATACTACCAGCCCCAGATCTGCTTTTATCCCCTTCTCTCTCTCTCATCAGAAAGTGTAAGTGGTGGATATGCATTCAGCTATGACATTTAAAAGAAGTTTGGATAGGTACGTGAATGAGAGGGGTATGGGGAACTATTGCCTGAGTTCAGGTATTGGTTATGGTATTGGTTTTTTTAAGGTCACATGTAGCAAGACACAATGGAAAGCTTGCTTTGCATACTGTGCATTCTGTGAGACCTGACATAGTTTCGGAAACCGTTTCACCGAGCACCTATACTATGTCCGCCAGAAAAAAATATCTCCCAGCGGCCACCCATTTTAATTCCACTTCCCATTCCCATTCCAATATGTCCATCCATGGCCTCCTCCACTGTCGTGATGAGGCCATACTTCAGTTGGACGACCAACACCTTAAACTCTGTTTGGGTAGCCTCTAACCTGATGGCATGAACATTGATTTCTCAAACTTCTGGTAATTCCCTTCAGTTCCCCCCCCCCCCAATTCACCATTTTACATCCGCTTTTCTCCCTCTATCACTGTATTTCCTTGCCCAGCCATCACCTCCCTTAGGTGCTCCTCCCTCATTTTCTTTCTTCCATGGCCTTCTGTCTCTTTCACCAATCAACTTCCCAGCTCTTTACTTCATCACCCCTCCATTTTACCTATCACCTGGTGTTTCTCTCTCCTCTCCCTCCACCGTTTAAATCTACTCCTCAGCTTTTTCTCGCCAGCCCTGCCGAAGGGTTTCGACCCGAAACGTCGGCTGTACTATTTTCCTAGATGCTGCCTGGTCTGTGAGTTCCTCAAGTATCCTGTGTGTTTTGCTCTGATTTCCAGCATCTGCAGATTTTCACTTGTTTGTGATACAATCAAACCTTTATACAGTGCATTGAGCCAGAATAAGGTAAAGCAATAACAAAATAAGTTGACATTTTTAAGCAGCCCACACCTCTGATCCCCAGTCCAGTTGCAAACAGAGCCCATGCTCTGGATCGTGGTTCCAGCCACAAACTACCTGTGTTCCGGACATCAAGCCCAAACACTGAGCCCAGCTGTCTGTAGTGCATGGCCAAATTACTCAGTACATGTGTCTGTGAAGAACAAGGACTTGGTGTACTACTGAGTGAGCTGGATGCAGAGCTAGGATTTCTGAACAAATGGATCTGAGACTATTAGTTTTGCTGCACTGGTGAAAGATAAAGAAAAAATAGCTTCATTTATCACATGTACATCGTAACATCAAAAGATACAGTAAGGTATGTTGTTTGCGTCAAAAACCAACACAATCCAAATATGTGCTGGG
The DNA here is from genome assembly GCF_030028105.1 of Mobula birostris. Taxonomy (NCBI): domain Eukaryota; kingdom Metazoa; phylum Chordata; class Chondrichthyes; order Myliobatiformes; family Myliobatidae; genus Mobula; species Mobula birostris. Next base: position 24,390,683 of record NC_092374.1, on the reverse strand, counting down.
GGCATCCTTCAAGTGTTGCCATGCTTCCAGTCCCAACATATTATCCCTCACACTTATGTCTTTGGAATGTAGGAGGAAACCAGACTACTGAAGGAAACCCACATTGTCATGGGGAGAATGTACAGACAGCAGCATAAATTTAAGCTGATCACTGATTAGTGGCACCGTAAAGCATTATATTAACTGCTATTCTTGAAGAAGGCCTCATGGGTCTCCTAAACGACTTGCGTTTTCTTTAATCTCTTTCCATCATTCCCTCACTGCTTCTGCTCCCTTAAACTACAATATCAACTGTGCTGGCAACAAAACATTCTGTCTTGCAGAGGGAGTAGTGTTGTGGCATATAGAAAAAGGAAAAGCAGAAAGATTTTCTCTCCAGAAACAAGTTAGGCAGCACCTGTGGACGGAGAGTAAATTCATGTTTTAGGCCAAAGAGGCTTCATCAGAACAGGAAAAGAAAGTAAAAACCAGAACAAAAAAACTGGTTAGTTGAGTGTGGGGAGGAGGGATGGAAGGCTAAGGAAATATTTCTGATAGGTTGTAAACAGCAAATTACTGTATCAGCCGTTAGGAGTTCAGGATCTGTTTGCCCAATAAACCAATTCTCTTCACAAGTCACCGACATTTTCACAAGATAAGTTTGGATAAAAGATCAATGTCATCTCATGTTTGCCTATTGTTTTTCCATCTACAATACAAGGATGGAATATAATTGAATGAGAATACTCTTCAATTAAACTTCTGTTCAAGTCTAAATCAACTATTGATCATTTTACCCCATGGTTAACCTTTGACCAATTCACATTATCCCTTGAGTGAAATGAATACGTGTGTAAAATGTTTAAGGGAAAGCTATGTCAAATTTCTCCCTGACCTTTTCCAACATTGTGTGACTCCAGAATATTTAGTCCTATATCCATATGGAATTCACTGTATTTAGATTTGATAGTTATAGAGCATGTATGTGCAATCCAAATACACTGATCTCCTCATGTGGTACATCTGCAGTCCTCGTAGTAAAATGTTTGCTGCCAATAGGGGAATGATAGCACCAGTGAACAATGCGATCAAAGGTGACATCCTTCAAATGGTTCGCAAAACTACTCTTTCACTTCTTTTCTTTTCAAATGTGGGTCTGCTGCTGTTGGAGCCAGTGATCTACATTTTGCTGTCTCCAAGGAGATTATATCTCATCTGCTGCTCCCTGAGGAAGGAGCCTGTGTTCAAATGGTCTCTCTCTCTCTTTCCCTTTTACTTGATACTGCCAGAATCCTGGGTCTTGGTCAAAGTTTACCCGGGGTGGTTTGAGGATTGGACTCTGCTGTTCATGTTATGATATGTTTCTGGTTTGTGGTTGCTACTTTTTTGTTGCTATTTTGTGCAATTTTGATTGGACGAACTGGCTCTGCAGCCTGAATTTAATGAATGACACACAGCTAGATTGAACTGAACTGAGATGAACTGGTTGGGTGATATTTGGTTGGTGTTCTGTGTTTTTTTTTGCTATTTGTGCAACTTGTTCTTTTTTTTTTGCATGTTGGGAGATAGCTGTTTTTCCCTGAACAGGTTTCATGGTTTTCTGTCTTTGCTTTGTGGCAGTCTGTGGGAAGACGAATCTCAGGGTTGTTGTCTGTATATGCACTTTGATAATAAATGTTCTTTGAGTCTTTGAATCTTACTCTAATAGTCAAAATTGCATACAAGTGCTTTTTTTACTTTCAGAAGGATCAAAGCTAATTTCCACCTGTCCATAAAAAATCTGCTACTCAGAAAAAAGTTATTTATTATCAACTTAAGTTAGGTTTAAGTTAGATAATCTGCATAAATCTGATTAACTATACAGTACACGGCAGAAGTTTAAAATCCAGCTGCCATGCATAACTTCAGAAAGGAACATAAACAAAAACAAGCATAAAACACGCCAGAGCAGATGCAAGGATCCTTGTAAGAATGTTTGGCTGTTTTACAAATAATTTGTCTTCATCGAATGAACATCAAACAGTATTTGGCACAGAGCCACACAGAGAGACAGGTATTCTTGAATTTATGAAGGGATTATGTTACAGAAAAATGTTTCGCTAAGTGAAAATACATAAAATTTGTAAATTGAAAAGGCATTTCCCATTAAATTCAGCATAAATTCTTTGGTCATGTTCTGCAGCTGAAGAATCTCTGTCAAAGATTCCTCAGCTTATTTAGCCAGATTGCTTGATGAATCATTCCAGATCTTATGGAAAATATTCTGCCATCATAGTATCTACACTTTACTGCCTCACCCATAAGGTGAATAATTTTCAGGTTTGCCAACCATCATGCCTATTAATACTAATTTCACTCGTGACACACTAGGGGTAAGATGTGAGTGAGATAAAGAGGGTGCAAAAAAAAAGAGTAACAGGATGTTACCTGGATTGGAAGGCTTGCAGTATAAGGACAAATTGGAAAGGTTGGATTTGTTTTCTATGGATGTTACGATGTAGGTAACAAGAGGCCTAAGCAAAGTAGACAATCAGAATCTGTTTTCCAGGATAAAGGTGTGTAAATCTAGAGGACATGGGTTTAAGGTGAATGAAAGGGCTCTGAGGGATAATTTTCATTCAAAGAAGTAGTTAGAGTCTGAAATGAGCTGCCAGGAAAAGCAGTGGAGACAGGAAGAGTAATAACTTTTAAGAGTTATTGGGATAGGTATTGAATTGTAAGGTACAGAGGAATATGGAATTACTGCCATATCCCTCTGTGTCTTATCAGTTCCATATCCCTATTCACATATCATCTCCCAAAACACAACCAACTATAGGTCTAGGATTCAAAAAGATCTTTCTCTTTAGTTTGTTGTTATTTGCTTCTGATTGGGTTTAATTTGCAATTCCAGATATGTCCTGTTGAGGTAATTGATTTGCAATGGTCACTGTCCAACAGCCAATCAAAAATAAAACTTCACTATTAGAAGAAATTGGTGTGTTCTGGATTTCCAACATCTGCGTCATCTTATGTCTAGGAGAAGTTATAGGTTTGCCTGACATAACACCTTCTCAATTGATCATTACATCCCAAAAACCTATTGTTTGTTGCTCCTGTTCCAAAGACTATCTCTAATCACATTGTAATTGTTGTCAGCCTGGTTGCTAAATTTATCCAAATCCTCTTAACTGGCTTCCCAAGTTTGGTATCAGTATTAAATCCTGTAGCATGCAAGAAGCATTTTGCAACATGTCAGGTTTGCAATTAAGTATATAATGTGCTGAAGGCATTTTCTTACATAATGTAAGAACATTGTTCCATTCAAAAAGGAGAAATGTGTTACAATAAAAGTCACCATATTTGCCTAAACTAATGCATTTTTTCTCCAGGTAAAACAAGAATTTATTCCGGTTTAGTTTAACACATTTAGTACTCATAATGTTCTCCTTTCTACACTGCAGATACCAAATACAAATTGGGTGCATCTGCGTGCAAAAGTCAAAGTAAATTTGGTACTTGAAATATCCTTGTAAACCTTTTCTAACCTTTCACAATTTGAGTAAATGCTGAGCACCTGCCTTCCATAGGATTGATTCTGAGCTTCCCCTTACCAAATAACTTGATTCTGCGCTTCCCCTTACCAGCTAATTTGATTCTGCATCCCATGTGAACTCTGATCTATTGGTCTGGGTCCTCCTGGACTGTTACAATGAGGCCCAATGCGAGTTTGAGGAACGGCACCCCATTTTTCATCTGCAGCCATTTGGACTCAATACTAAATTCCATAACTATGGGTGATTTCAGTTCTCTAAGTGTCCAACATGTTGCTCATCAATTTTTTCTCCTCTGGGAGTGAAAGACATGTCTAGCCTGACCTGTTCTTCCTGTTCTGTCTTTGACAATTCCCACGTATTCTTTCGTCGATATTTTTCTGTCCATGTTCTCACTTTTTAACGATTCCCATTTACTTTCTGTCCAGATAAACTTGTTTAAAGCTTATCCGATGATTGCCGCAGTTTCACCCTGTCAGAGACCCTCGCCCACTGTTTCCACAACAAGAAGCTTATTTTGTCTCTTTCATAGTCTGATGAAAGGTCTTTCACCTGAAACTTTAACTCAGTTTTTCTGCCCTCAGATGGGGCCAACTTGCTGAATATTTCCAGTATTGCGTGTCTCACAATACATTGGAAGAAACATAGGCACACAGCTTTAATTCCAATGACTTATTTATTTGTGCCTGGATATCAGCTTTTATTTGAAAGTAGTTAAATTACATGCAGTGGCCACTTTATTAGATAGCCCCTGTACCTAAAAGAGTGGCCACTGAATGTATGTTTGGGATCTTTTGATGCTGTAGACCATCAGCTTCTTGATCCAATGTGTTGCATATTCAGAGCTGCTCTTCTGCACACTACTGTTGTAATGTGTGATTATTTGAGTTACTGTCACATTCCTGCTAGCTTATACCATTCTGATTATTATCCTCTGACCTCTCTCATTAACAAGGTGCTTTGCACCCACAGAATGGCCATTCAGACCCTCTAGCCAACATCAAAGTCAAAAGTCAAAGTAAATACAGTACTTGAAAATCCAAGTAAATCTTTTCTAGCAAACAACAGGAATTCTGCAGACGCTGAAAATTCAAGCAACACACATCAAAGATGCTGGTGAACGCAGCAGGCCAGGCAGCATCTGTAGGAAGAGGTGCAGTCGACGAAGTCAGAGGGAAAGAGAGAAAAAAACATTGATTTCTTTAACTTCCATTAATGTGTCTCCTCCCCTTCTTACCCCATCTCTAATTTATTTATTTATTTATTTGTTTGTTTGTTTATTTTTTTTCTCTCTTTCCCTCTCACAATAACTCCTTGCCTGTTCTCCAACTTCCTCTGGTGCTCCCCTCCCCCTTTCTTTCTTCCAAGGCCTTCCGTCCCATGATACTCCCCCTTCTCCAGCCTTGTATCCCTTTTGCCAATTAACTTCCCAGCTCTTGGCTTCATTCCTCCCCCTCCTGTCTTCTCCTATCATTTCAGGTCTCCCACCCCCCCCCCGCCACTTTCAAATCTCTTACTATCTCTTTTTTCCGTTAGTCCTGACGAAAGGTCTCAACCAGAAACATCGACTGTACTTCTTCCTATAGTTGCTGCCTGGCCTGCTGTGTTCCACCAGCATTTTGTGTGTGTTGTTTGAATTTCCAGCACCTGCAGATTTCCTCGGGCCAGCATACTCATTGCCTTTTTCTCCTTCCTGTCTACCTGTGTCCCAAATTTCAATGAACTATTCACTTATACTGCTAAGTCTCTCTGTCACAATACATTCCCTGGTGCCCTATAAATCCTATGCTGGTCTGTTTTTTTCAAAATGTATCACCTTACACTTGTCTGTATTAAAATCCATTTGCCACTCATTGTCTCACTTCCCCAACTGATCAAAATCCCCTTGTAATCTATGATCACCTTCTTCACTGACAACGCCTCCTAATTTTGTGTCATCTGCTAACTTTCTGTTCAAGCCTTACAGCATCTAATTCTATGATGATTACTCACTTATGATCAGTAATGTGTCAGTACTATTTTCCAATGCTTTTAATTCATGACGTTTTGTTTTAAATAATGTGCACATGGACACACAAATCTTTGGCAAGCATAGGGTGATGAGCAGTGGACCTCACAAACCTACGGTCGGAATTGCAGTGCACACACTGGCGAATGACAGAAAACAGCACCTTAAGATAAAGGGATGTAAACAGTATCCTTATAAACCAGGCTCCTGTTCTTTGAAATCAGTAATTCCCTTCAAAGAATATGGACCCTTCCATGCTTTTAATTTGTTCCTTAGTATTCTGAGAAGGACACAAATTAGCTGCTACACACAGATAAGAGCTGCTTTATCTGTACACTGATCTGAGACCTATTTTACAATCAGCAGGTAAGCCTTTAACTCTGGTTAATATTCATGTACTAGTATAATTTGGAGCTGACCCTTATCCCATTGCACTATGATGCATTTCAGCACTGTCTGTAGTATGAAAGAAGCATGCTTGTAACATCAGTACTTCACATTAGCCTCGCAGTGGATACATTCCAGATCCAGATTATTGGCTCAGGAGTATGTAATAGAAGTGAAAGTTACTAAGCCGTGGCCTAGAAATTAAATCACAGCTATAAATCGCGCAGCAGGAGGGCCACGTAGTCATTAGAAACTAATGCAGCCAGCTTATTATCAGAATCCTACATGCATTCAGCACCACGCACACCATTTATTGTCAGCATGCATGTTTAGGTGGTCACACAGTCAGATTCTGATGAGCCTTCTTAACTGCACCTGCGTCTTCTAAAGGGCAGTTCCACTCTGGTCTGACAGCCCCGGAAAATATTCCCATTCAAAACAGAAAATACAAGAAATATTGAGCAAGTCACATGAGGAAAACAAAAGTAAAGTTTCAACCCAGGATGTTTTATAAAAGAGCTGGAGAGAGAAAAATAAACAAATTAAATATGCTGTGGAAGACAGAAGGGGAGAGAGAGAGAGAAAGGGAATGAGTGAGAGGAAGAGATTGAATAACTAATCTGTGATCGTGGAAATGAGTAAGTCCCAATGGAAATGGAAATTTATTTATTTATTGAGATACAGCAACCAGCCCTTTGAGTCATGGCCATCCAGCAATCTCCCAGTTGAATCCTAGCGTAATCATGGGACAACTTACAACCTACAAGTGGTATGTCTTTGGACAATAGAAGGAAACTGGAGCACCCAGAAGAAACCCATGTAGTCACAAGGAGTACATACAAATTCATTACAGGCAGCGGCAGGAATTGAACCCATGTCGGCTGTACTGTAAAGCATTGTGCTACACTACCATACCACCCAGAAATCCAGAGGATTATCTGAAGTTACTACAGCAATTTGGAGGGTGTCCTGGAAACATGGAACTAAGAATGCTGGAAGGTTTATAATTTCAAAGCATTGAACTTGAAGTCAAGTTAAGAGGGCTTTAGGCAAAAACGAAACGCTGGTAGAAATCACCAAGTGAGGAAGCTTCTAGTCTTTATTTTAGGTTTCCTATATCTGCAGTTTTTTTCATTTAATTTTCTTTTCCTGTAATATTCTGACTGATTACATCTTCCAGTCATTTATATCCTCGTAGATTTGGGCTACATGCTCCTTTCGGATAAAGATCCAGGGAAAAGCTGGCAGGAGAATGTCTTCTATCTGTAGCTTCATTGCCCTCTGTTATACAGATCAAATCATTACATGGTGCATTGAGGTAAAACAAAGTAAAATAATAACAATGGAGGATAACAGTGCAAGTAAAGAATAAAGTGCAAGATCATATTGAGTTAGATTGTTACGTCAGGTGTCCGTCTTATCATACAAGGGTTTGATAGCAGCAGGACAGAAGCTGTCTTTGAACCTGGTGGTATGTGCTTTTAGGCTTTGATTATTCTGCCTACTTTACTGAGAGAGCAAGAAGTATATTCAGAGTCCGTGGAGGGGTGGCTGGTTTCCATGATTTGTTGAGCTGTGTCCACATCCTAGTAGTTTCTTGCAGTCTTGGGCAAAGCAGCTGCCATACCAAACTATGACATACCCAGATAGGAGGCTTTCCACAGTGCTTCTGAAGTTAAGTTATATTTGCCACTTGCCCTCACCACTCTCAGTCCGGATGTAATGTTTCAACCCAAAACATCAACAAATCCTTTCCTCTTGCCAATACTTCTCAACCGACTGAGCTCTTCCAGTGTATTATATTTTGCTTATTCACCCGCCGGCTTCCCTGTAAACGATTCTCTTGCACATATCCATTGACGCCCCAGGCACCCCTCCAATTTCTCAACCAACCTGCTTCAATATGGGGAATTTATTGTGCTAATTAGCCAAACAACCTACACACATTTGGGATGTGGGAAGAAATGAAAGCACCTGGGGAATATCCATGTACTTAAATGAAGAATATGTAATCTCCACGTGGAAAGCACTGGAGGTCAGGTTTCAATTGAGGTCGCTGGAGCTGTGAGACAACAATACTACCTGTAGCACCATTATCTACCACAATGGCTTGCACGTGTTAACTTAAAGATCTGCCTCACTGAATAACATTGAGCAATAAAATGCAATTATGGCACTCAAATGCCAAGTAGTAAAATAGTACAAAGGGAAAGGTTAATGCAACTGGAGGCTTGAAATATACATAAAAAAGTAATGTTCATCACTGTTGTAGAATTAGAAGGAGATCATCCTCCTGTATTCATTCCACCATTTTCTCTGGAACAGTAATGTTGACATAGAATATAATACAGATATGTCCATAATTAGCAGTGTTTTCACTTCAAAATATTTGAATTCATTTGACAGAGATTAGTATAATTTTATGTTAAAACAAGAGTGTTGAATTAAAACAATTTTTCACATCATTACGTGTTTTATGAGGTCTATGAGAGTACAATGACTATTTTCCAACAGCTGCTTTGTTTTAACTGTGCAAATCCCACGAGCCACCTCATGAACGCCTTTTGATGTACACAGTTATGAATACCTCACTAACACCAGAGAAAATGAACAGATGTTGTAGGTATCGAAGGAGAAACAAAATACAGGTTCAAGTAATAACCAAGCTCTTTTTCTTGGAACTCAATCCCTTGATTTAGCCTCTTGGAAAGATAAGTTCCAGATTTTTTTAAATATGCAATGCTTGATTTCAATTGAATACCACATATTGTAAATAGGTACATAACTCTTCTTGCTGGCATTTCTGCTCAGAATAATATAGCATGATAGCCTTGTCAGCTAGTTATAAAGTACACCAGATGCTGAAGATGATCTGCATGCATTTACAAGGATTTATGCTCTATGCTGCATTGTTTATTTAGAAAGGGAGAATGGAAGAATAATTTGTCCTTGATTGCCTCTGCAAAATGTGGGTAGGAGTATCCGGCGATTAAAAATATCAGACAAGAATTTCCAGTCAGTGACAAGACACTCACCCTTAGCTGTTGACCTCAAAATTCACACTTCACTTCCTCGTACACACTATGGAGAACTTGGTCTGCAGCACGCATATAGGAAGCACTGCCACCCATAGTGTCTCCTCTAAGTCACACACTATTCTTACTTAGAAATATATACCCACTCCTTCATAATCACTGGGTCTACATCCTGCAATTTCCTCTCCATCTACACTGTGGAAGCATCTTTATCAAAAGGAGATCATTACCTACTCAAGGACAATGAAGGGTGTGAAATAAATGCTGGTTTTGCCAGTCATGCCCATATTCTGAACAATGGTTAATTGAAATATTCTGAGCTCCAAGTTCTGCACTGTGCCCCCATTATGCAGCATAGGCTGTCATCTGGGTGTGAGGCGGAAACAAGCCCAGCCTCCAATCTACAGAAAAAGGAAAATTTCCAACTGGCTAAGGTAATAGCTAGTTGAGAAAGCTAACAGATATTACAAATGTTTCTGTATTTATTTTGAGGTTGTGATACTTGGATCAAAGGGTGGCATGTTGGTGTAGCGTTGGAAAAAAAACATAGAAAGATAGAAATATTGAAAACCTGCAGGACAATACAGACCCTTCAGCCCACAAAGCTGTGCTGAACATGTCCTTAATTTAGAAATTACCTAGGATTACCCATAGCCCTCTATTTTTCCAAGCTCCATCGCAGTTTACTTATAGTGACAGATATCACCAGTCATGGCTTGATTCCCACCACAGTAGGAAAGGAATTTTTATGTTCAGCCCATGACCTCTTCATCCCATATTCCAAAGATATAATTAGGATTACTGAGCTGAGGACATGTTATATTAGCACTGGAAGCACAGCGACACTTGCAGGCTGCTCCCAGCTCAATATTCCACCGGGGCTCCACAGGGGACAGTCTTGTCTCCCTTTCTCTTCACCACTTACACCTCCGACTTCAACTACTGCACAGAGTCTTGTCATCTTCAGAAGTTTGCTGATGACTCTGCCATAGTTGGATGCATCAGCAAGGGAGATGCGGCTGAGTACAGGGCTATGGTAGGAAAATTTGTCACATGGCGTGAGCAAAATTATCTGCAGCTTAATGTGAAAAAGACTAAGGAGCTGGTGGTAGACCTGAGGAGAGCTAAGGCACCGGTGACCCCTGTTTCCATCCAGGGGGTCAGTGTGGACATGGTGGAGGATTACAAATAACTGGAGATACGAATTGACAATAAACTGGACTGGTCTAAGAACACTGAGGCTGTCTATAAGAAGAGTCAGAGCCGTCTCTATTTCCTGAGGAGACTGAGGTCCTTTAACATCTGCCGGACGATGCTGAGGATGTTCTACGAGTCTGTGGTGGTCAGTGCCATCATGTTTGCTGTTGTGTGCTGGGGCAGCAGGCTGAGGGTAGCAGACACCAACAGAATCAACAAACCCATTCGTAAGGCCAGTGATGTTGTGGGGATGGAACTGGACTCTCTGACGGTGGTGTCTGAAAAGAGGATGCTGTCCAAGTTGCATGCCATCTTGGACAATGTCTCCCATCCAATACATAATGTACTGGTTGGGCACAGGAGTACATTCAGCCAGAGACTCATTCCACCAAGATGCAACACAGAGCGTCATATGAAGTCATTCCTGCCTGTGGCCATCAAACTTTACGACTCCTCCCTGGGAGGGTCAGACACCCTGAGCCAATAGGCCGGTCCTGGACTTATTTCCTGGCATAATTTACATATTATTATTTTATTATTTATGGTTTTATTACTATTTAATTATTTATGGTGCAACTGTGACAAAAACCAATTTCCCCCGGGATCAATAAAGTATGACTATGACTATATTCACAAATTTGATTTGATGACAGGACCTGGGTCTGAGAGCAAAGAACGATCCAAGGTTTGGAGGATTTAAGCGCCGGGCCAGATTGAAATGGTCAGGGTGTCGGTTTTGGAGGCAAGGGATGGACCGTTTCAGCTCACTGATTTGTGAGGTTTACTCAACTCTGCGCTGAACTGAGACTGTGACCTGCAACTACTAGACTTTTGCATCAGCTGCTGAGAGGCATGGCTTTGTGAACTTCAGTCCTGAATGCTGTCTGCTTATTTATATTGTTCCCATAATTTGTTTTTCATCTCTCAGCATATTGGAATCTTCTTTTGTTTTAACAAGTTCTATTGTGTTTCTTTGTTTTGTGGCTGCCTTAAAGGAGATGAATCTTAAGGTTGTATAAAGTAAACATACCTGGATAATAAATGTACTTTGAGCCTTTGAACTTTGATGCAAAGAATGCATTTCACTGCATGTTTCAATGTTTTGCTGTACGTATGACAATTAAAGGAAATCTTTATTTCATCATTCTTTTATCTACTTTTATAAGAGGAAAAAGAATTTTGTTTGCCACAATGAGATCACTTCTCCAGCTTGGAAACTCAAGAGAGAAGATGTTAATTTGTTTAATTTCTCCTCATACAGCAAACTCAGCAGACTGGGTACTAGTCTGGTGAAGCTTAGATTCAGTCTGGAATTAGACAGAAGAAACATGCCAACAATGATTGTCGTACAACTTTATCAGGATGTATAATTGGAGCAAGATGTCTCTTCTCCTGTATTAAAATGCTCTTGCAATAAAGGTATACATATTCTTTGCTAATCACAGCATGACTTCCCTTTTGTAGATCCAATCCTATCATTTTTAAGTGCTGTCAGCAGTTACAAATTCCAACATTTTGTCACTGTTGATGTCAGGTGCATATGAATGTTACGTGTTTGGTACCAATGATCAAAGACAAATTTCTTCAAAAATCAGGATTTTTATATGCCAAAAGTATAATTTTCTCAGCTCACTGTGTCTAAGAAGACATTATTTTAAGTTTCCATTAATTACTTAATCCAGCCTAATTGAACTGTCCAGTGAATTCTTCATTGAAGGATATAAATTATCTTGAAGCTACAGATGTTAAATAATTCAATTCCTGAATGAAGGAAGATCTAAACTTGCATTTTGATTGCTTCTTTCTTGCTCCTCCTTAATTAATTGACTGTTTAAACATTATATTCTGGTTTTGAAGACCTTTGCTATTCTGGGCTGTTTCATGATGCTGAAAAATATCATTAAAGGTAATTTCTTCAAAGCTGTATTTTAATCTTTACTTAAGCAATGCATAGTTTTTAAGATACTTGAGTTAGTGTTGTCATATGTGCTGAGATACAGCACAAATGAAGGGGAGTCCTGATGAAGGGTCTCAGCCTAAACGTCAACTGTTTACTATTTTCCATAGATGCTACCTGGTCTGCTGAGTTCCTCCAGCATTTTGTATGTGTTGCTTGGATTCCCAGCATCTGCAGATTTTCTCTTGTTTGTGTGTGTTACAATACAAAACTTCGTTTTGCAAGCAATCTATACAGTTCAATACACAAGTACATTGAGGTGGTGGAAGGGAAAATTAACAGCAGAATGCAAAACGTAGTGTTCAGGTTACAGAGAAAGTGCAGTGGACAATAATGTGCAAGGACCAGTAGGAAGTAGATTGTGAGATCAAGAGTTGATCTTTATTGTTCAAGAGATCAATTTGGGAGTCTTCTTCTTATGACAGTGAGATAGAATCTGTCTTTGAGACTACTGGCACACATTTTCAAGCTTTTGTATCTTCTGTAAAGTGGGGGGAGGGAGAGAGCATGGAAAAATCCAGGGTGGTCGGGGTGGGGGGGGGCGGTCTTTGATCACGTTGACTACTTTACCAGCAGAACCAGAGTGTGGACAATGTCTTGCAGAAAGGATTGTGATGGACAATTTAAAAATAGAGCCTTCTTTCTATGGTCACTTCCTCTCTGATATCTCGATAGGAAAACTGAGTGCTGAAGACCCAGATTATATTCTGCCCAATCTTTTAGCAATTAAAGATAAAGGTTAGCTTTATTTATCACATGTACACTGAAACATATAACAGGCGTGTTATTTGCATTAATGATCAACACAGTCCAAGGATGTGCTGGGAGGTGGCCTGCATGTGTCGCCCATGCTTCCGGCACCATTACCCACAACTTAACCCTAACCCATATGACTTTTGCTGTTGGAATGCGGGAGGAAAGTGGCGCTCTTGGAGGGAACACACGCTGTCATGGGAAGAATATACAAACTTCAAACAGGCAGCGGCAGGAATTGAACTCCAGTTTTCCTATTGCTGGTGCTATAATGCATGTTGCTAACCATACACAACTGTGTCACCCAAATATATTACTTTTGATTGGAAGAACACTGAAGCATCAAAATTCATATGACATACTCTACCCTCATCTCCCAGACCAGCACTCATGTCAAGCAACTGTGGTAAAAATTAACTTATGGTTAATATTCCTACACTACGACAATCAAACCTCTTTAATCTTAGCATGACAACATCCGTGTGGATTGCTGGCAGTAGATCATCTGATCTGATCTTACATTGCTCATCAAAGGAGCACAGCTTGTCCATCCCAATATCTAAATACTTACAATAGCTCAATCATTTGAAGACTGTGCAGCTGCAGAATGCTTTCCAAAGGCATTAAGCAAGACACAGTGGGAGAATTGATGACAGGAATTTCCAGCAACGCGTCATAAGAAAAAGCAGTTAATGAGTTTGGCTCCAGAAGAAAAAAACAATCTATTAAAGGAGAAAGATTAGCTTTTTTTCTGCCACATGCACTTTGAAACATATAGTGAAATAACGAGCCTGCAAGTGTCTCCATGCTACCTGGCAAGCCACGACTTACATAACCCTAACCCTAACCTTAACCAGTAATTCCCTGGAATGGGAGAGGAAACCAGAGCACCAAGGACAAACCACAAACACAGTCACAAGGAGAACGTATCAAATAAGGGTTCTAAAAATATTGACCAAAATGTGTTGGGATGCCACAGAGTCAACACAAACAAACACTGAAGAAAAGAATATGCTATAAGATAGGCGAAAGCATTCTGTTTATTTTCTACATGTGTATAGGAGCACACACTCAGCAATTCAGTGACAGCTTCTTCTCCTCTGCCATCCAATTTCTAAGTGGACATTGAAGTCATGAACACGGCATCACTACTTTGTTTTTGCACTACTTATTTTAACTAAACTATTTCAAAAACATTTTTATACTTATTGTAACAGTTCTTTTTTCTTTATATTTATTTTTCTGTATTTTATCTATTTTTCTATATTTATTTTTCTATATTCTGCCGTAAAGTCAACAAATTTCATGACATATGCCAATGATATTAAACCTGATTCTGGTTTAAGGGTAAGCATTGTGTTTAAAATGTTGGTCTTTATCAGTGATTTATTCAGTGCATTATTCAAATGCCAGTCAACTCTAAGAAGATGTCCAGAATGGTAAGGAAATTGATGGTACTTGTGAAAGTAACTGTGTAAGGCTCTACATTACTTGCTCATTTCACATACAGCTAACACAAATTAAGTAATCACAGCTGTTCTCCAATTCTCATTAGAAGCTCCAACTCTTGCAATGTAACATATACACTTAGTGGACATTTTATTAGGTACACTTATACACCTACTTATTAATGCAAATATCTAATCAGCCAATCACATGGCAGCAGCTGACTGTATTAAAGCATGAAGACATGGTTAAGACCTTCAGTTGGAGGGTGAACTGTGGTTGAGTTGAGTTGTGTTGTGACTGGAAAATGGTGGAGAGAGAGAACATCAAGGAAAGAGCCAAGCTGTTGAAGGAAGGTTTTGGCGAGAGTGGAAGTGAACTAGAGATGGAGGTCGGCGGGAAAGAGGAACGGAATGAAAAGAGGAAGAAAAGAAAGCAGAGGTACGAGATATCAAACTCTGAGGAATCAGCAGATGATCAAAGCAGGACAGCAAAACAATGGAAAGAAGATGAAATTAAAGCAATTATAAAACTAAGTGAAGACGGGACGTCATTTGGTGATTGGAACCTGATTCATTTGATGAAGATGCTCAACAAAATTCTAGGTGAGATTAAAGGAGCATAGATTTTACGAAATGGATTGCTATTTGTGATTTGTCAGGATAGTTCTCAGCAAGGTAAAGTGATAAGATTATGTAAAATAGATGGCAAAGAAGTACAATGCTCAATATCCAACAATAGAAAGTGGACTAGAGGAGTTACTTTGGGGATATCAACAAAAGTTACTATGGATGAGATTAAACAGAACATAAAAGGAGTAAAAATTATTGAGGTCAAACATTTGAAAGTTGCAAGAAATGGGAAAAAGTGTGATAGTTTATCGGTAATGATTAACTTTGATGAAGAGACATTGCCGACTAACGTTTACTTAGGGCATATGTGTTATGCGGTTAGAATATATATACCACTGTCTTTAAGATGCTATAAATGTCAGAAATTCAGGCACATTGCGGCGGTCTGCAGAGGAAAACAAAGATGTGGGAGATGCGCTGGAATACATGAATATGGGAAATGTGAAGCAGGCGCTAGGCTGAAATGCTGCAATTGTGGCGAGGAACACAGCTCAGCTTATCGAGGGTGCATTTATAGCAAGAAGGCAGCTGAGATACAATATGTAAAAGTAACTCAAGGAATCAGTTATGCAGAGGCAGTGAAAGAAGTTGATGAAAAAAAGGCTGTCAAGCAAACAAATACAGGGAATAATAAACTGGTGAATTGTGAGAACTGTAATATGAAAAATAAGGATACACTATTAATGAGTAGAAAGGAGTTTGTGCTTTTTATGGTGGATGCAATTAATTGTTCAGTGCAAACAAGCAAAAGAACTGAGAAAATTAAAACGATCATCAAGTCTGCAGAAAAGTATCTTGGTATTAAAGGAATTAGGTGGGAAGAAGTCAAAGAAATGCTGAATGGAGGATCCAACAGTTCACAGGCGGGGGAGATGGAATCTTAATAGCAGTATATTTATCGCAAATGGTCAAGAATTTAAGAAATGTTTCAGAACTTCAGGAAAATCCTCAGATTTTATGGTTGAAGCCCAGGGTAAATGTGCAGAACTACAACAACAAATATAAGTACCCAACAAGAACAACGGTGAGTTGGAAAGAGATTGGAAAATGGAGGAAGTTATTACAAGGATACGAAAGGAAAAAGAATTTGTTGCAAAGTGAATTATCTACATTCAGATTATAAAATGAAAACATGGAAGCAAATGAAGAAGAACTCCGAGGTCTCAGTAAAGAACTGCAGGCTACGATCTAAGAAAAGGAAAACCTGAGAAAGCAGATAGACTTGGAAAAACAAGAAGTTTAAAAGTATAACGTGTGATAATTACTATTCTTTAACAAGATGATTTTAGTCTTAAAAGTGATGTAGATGAAATTAATGTAATTGGGGTAATGCAACTACACAAAAACATGTGACATAATTAGGGAAGAATAGCAGTTTGCGGCATTATCTAATGAGCGCATTAAGCATTCACGAGGAATTGCAACTACAGAGTGAAGCTAACAGAGAACTGCAGGCTGAACTAGATTGTCTAAAGTAGAGAACTCCAGGGAAAAAGAAAAAGGAGGAGGAGAAGAATTTAGACAGGTGCTTGGACAAGCAGTGGATAACAGGTTCTCAATAGGATTGAAGACAAATGAGCAGATTTGGCGGAGATGAAACAAACAAATAGACCAAACATTTCACAACAGCAAGTGACAATTGAAGGATTGATTGTCCTCCTCATGTTTCAATGCTGTTCTGAAGAGGTGTGGCTTCTGAGTATCTGGACATTTCAGAAAGTATATCAAGGTCCAAGAGAGGCTGCAGAAGGGAATGACTCAAATGGTACTCGGGATGCCAGATTTTTTGTCTGTGAGGATCAGAGATGAAGCAATTATGACAGAGGAAGCCAAAACTGTAAAAAGTTTTGATGAAGTAGATAGAGAAGAGTTGTTTCCTGTCATGTAAGATTTGGTCACAAGGGGAAGCCAAAAGAATGAGGAGTGACATAAGAAATAGTTATCCATCTAGGTAGCAAAAGCAGAACCAGTGATACATTCAAAAACAACTGGGTGCATACAGGGAAGGGAAAACAATACATGGATATGGGGCAAGAGTCAAAGTGCAGGAAGATTTAGAGCACTCTACCAAAGGGCCATTGGTAGAATGGCTTACTCCTGTCCTGTCCCATATCTGATTCTGTATGACGAAATATTTAAAATTAATGTCCTTGCTAAAGCCTAACTCTAGCTTTCTGTCATCTCTTCACACTTCCCTCTGGACTATGACCCCATCAATAAACACCAGAGCACCATCCCCAATATCAGAGGGTGGAGCTTAGTCAAGATGGCGCTAAACGGCGATTCCTTTGCTTGCATCTTTCGGAAACATCTCTAATCCCATCTTTAACATCTCTATTTTTCCCTTACAGGGTTCTTTTGAAGACCCTGACCTGGAGTTGCACAGTGACTTCAGTTCTTTGTGGGAAAGGGACCCGCTTTTGGGGTGTCACAACTGGCTGTTATCCAACATGCCAGGTGCGCAGCCTAAGAGTTTGGCTCACCTTTGGAGGCCTAGGATTTCAGGGCTCTGGATACGGGCACAAAGGTCGGTGTCCCGGACCGGTGTGTCGTGGGAACTGGAAGATTTTGGGACCTGAGGCAGAGAGTTTGGAAAAAGCGATGCAACGGACTTCTAACATTGTAAACCAGCAAATTGTTTGTTATGTCTCCCCTTTCACTGTGAAATGGAGACATCTTTTTTTCTTATTAGGGAGAGAGAAAACCTGTGGTATGTCGAATACCAGGAGAACATGTAGTCTTTGGATTACTGCAAGTCTGTGTCTTCGCTGTTGCTTTTGCTGCACGCTTGAGTGCTTGGTGGTGGGTGCCGATGTTTTTTTTTGCTGCTGGGATGGGGGGGATTGTTGCTTGCTGCCACTTACACACGGGAGGGATGGAGCTGTGGGGGACTTTCGGTTTCTAACATTTAACTGTCGTTCATTCTTTGGGGCACTCTGTTTTCATGGATGGTTGCGAAGAAAAAGCATTTCAGGATATATATTGTATACATTTCTCTGACATGAAAGATACCTTTGAAACCTTTTGATTTTGGAAGATCTTTACAGATCAGAGGATTTCTTCTCCACAGCCTCTAATGTAACAGAGCCCCAACTGTCACATTCTGCCGGCTCTTGTCCCAGTGAAGTCATTTCTTCATGCCTGAATTCCATTAGGTCTCCCCGCCGTCCAGTCCCATCCTACTTCTAACCAGAACATCTCTCAAACCCTCCACCTTTCAATAATTTCCAACTACCATGGTTCTGGAGACTCAGGAGACAGGGCTGTCTCTGGTACCTACAACCTACTAACTCACGCGACTTCCTTGACTGTGCCTCCTTGTACATAACCCTCTGAAAGGGTGCCATCTCTTCAGTTTCTCAGTCTTCACTGCATTTGTTTATAAGATGAGTGTTTCTGTTCTAGAGCTTCTGAGTTGCCCTCCTTCTTCCAGAAGTGAATCTTCCCCTCGGACAACTTACACTCATTTTCTCCATTTCCTGTATGTTTGCTCACACACCTCCTCCCCTCCGCTTAGCAGAACAACAATAGTTTCCTTGTTTCTCACCATTCATTCCACCAGTCTCTGCATCCAACATATGACCCATTGCATTTCTACCAGCTCCAATGTAATCCCGCCACTAGTGATAGCTTCCTCCTCCGCGACTATTTCTATTTTCTGTCTGAACTACTCTCTTTGGTACTCCCTCGTCCAGTTATCCATCTCTACCCACCACTCCGTGCCCCATGGCTTCTTCCCCCAAACAAAAAGAGGTGTAACTCCTGTCCATTCACCACCTTCCTCATCAACATCCAGAGACCTAAACAGCCAGGAGTTCTCCTGCATTTCTTCCAACCATGTCTTCTGTACTCAGTGCTTGCAATGTGGCCACTGGTAAAACCAAGCATAGATGAGGTGTCCTTGCACAGTGGTCATCCTGAGCTTCCAGTTGCATGTCATTTTAACTCTCTTTCCTGCTCCCACGTTGTCCCATCTGTCTGCATCCTTCCCCTTTGCCACAAAAGGCCAAATGCAAATTAGAAGAACAATATCTCATATTCTACTAATTGAATATTCCAATTTCAGGAAATCCACTGCCGCTCACACACATTCATGTCTATATTCAGTTTTCATCTCCATCCTCAAACTTATTTCATCGGCCCATCATTCCCTCTCCATCTGGTTCCACTTACCATCTGCTAGCAATAATCCCACCCCACAATGTCAACCTTTCCTGTCCATCTCAGTTCAAAAACTAGATATTTTGCCGCCTCAGACGATGCTCGACCATTGAGTTCTGCCAGCGTTCTGTACGTTGTTACCAAGCATGTATTTCAATCGAAATAGAATGCAACTTTAAAAACAATAAAATAAAACTCAGAATGCAAATTCACCAAAATCTAGTTGCAGTCTTCTAATGCCAATATTAACCATATTACAAAATTCTGACCATCTGTTTAAATCCTCTTGCATTAATTGGTATACAAACACATGCATATCTTGAACTCCCACAACCAATCCTGACAATTTTATTAATGAGCAGCCATTGCTGAAAATAGCAGTGTGTAGCTCCACATCTGCGCTTTCAATGCTCTTAATAACTTCTCAATTAGAGAGGCCGACTTTCCAAATACTTTGGATAAGTTAACCTGACTCGTGATTGCTTTTTACCCTGCTTGAATATTCAATGCTTCAATATGAGATTTTCTGAATTTTTATTGACTGCTTACACATTGAAAATGATCGAATCCTTTAATCATATAATTGGGAAGGATATGGATCATCCAACTATCTTAAAGCATATAAATGTGTAATAAAGGCAGATAATGAGGGTACTCGAATTGGAACACATTACTGTTCTATCATGCTAAGTTGTACTGTCTTATCTTAACATTCACACAGAAAAGAAAATGTATTCAGAAACCAGACATACAGTTTTGTTAAATGTGAGGAGTACTTGCATTCAACTAAATTTTGCTGGTTAAGAATGGTTCAATTTGGGTAAGTACTTACTTTAGTTATTTTAATTGTGTGAAAATATGCACATCAAGGCAGGAGAAAAGAATTGAAGATCATTTTATTTTTTCAGAAAATGTTTCAAAAGATACTTACATGCCTCTAACAGAAAAGACTAATGCTGAAGAAAGACTGAAGGAAGAATTCCATTCAGCATCAGCTTTTATCCAACATCAATGAGAATTGAAATAGAACAGTAAATTCTGGAAGCAGTCAGCAAGTCAGGCGAAGAAAAACTGAGGTAATATTTCAAGTTGAAGACCCAATTTCAGATTCCAGACTCAGAACTGACTCTAACTCAATTTTGGCTTCATTTAGCAATGTTAATCGCAAACGCATAATTCTTTCTTCATAAATAAAATATATCTGGACCAGCTATAAAAATGGACAGAGAAATGGAAGATGGAATATAATGCAGACAATTGTGAGGTGTTGCACTTAGGGAGGACAATCTGGTGTAGAACTTACACAGTGAGCAGTAGGGCAGTAAGGAGTGTGCTAAAATGGAGGGATGTGCGAATACAGATCCATAATTCCTTGAAAGTGGTGTCACAGGTAGATAAGAATGTAAAGTAAGCTTTTGTCACATTGACCTTCATAAATAAAAGTATTCAATACAGGAGTTGGGATGTTATGTCAAAGTTGTATAAGATGATGGTGAGGACTAATTTGGGGTATTGTGTGCAATTTTGTTCACCTACCTACAGAAAAGATATCAATATGTTTGAATTAGTGCAGAGAACCTGAGTAATAGGGAAAGGTTGAATAGGCTAGGACTTCATTCGTTAGAATGCAGAAAAATGAGGGGGGATTTGATAGAGGTATACAACGTTATCAGCGGTATAGCTAGGGTAAATGTCAGCAGGCTTTTTCCACTGAGGTTGGGTGGGAACACAACCAGAGTTCATGACTTAAGGGTGAAAGTGAGAAGTCTAAGGGGAACATGAGGGGAAACTTCTTCACTCAGAGGGCAATGTGAGTGTGGAACAGGTTGCCAACATATGTGATGCATGCAACCTTTGATTTCAACCCTTAAGCCAGGTTTGATAGATATATGGATAGTAGAGGTAAGGTGGGCTATGGTCCCGATGCCGGTCGATGGGAGTGGGTCGTTTAAATAGTTTCAGCCAAAGGGCCTGGTTCCATGCTGTACTTTTCTATTACTCCACGACCCTAACATATTCACTTATCCCTTGACAATATCTTCCCTTCGGCTGGTGAGAAAATAAAGCTTCCTGCACCTGTCTCAATAGAAACTTTCTGCAGACCAAATCATCCAAGATCAAAGGGATAGACTTGTTTCAACAGATCTGCCACTCAAAATGTCAACACAAGGCATGTGTAGCAAGACTGGGAGTACACCTTACAGATCCATAAGCCTGCTCCACCATTCAGTACCACTGTGGCAGATCTGATCTTGGCCTCAGCCTAATTTTTGTGCCTGTCTCCTGTAACCCTTGTTTCCCATAGATCCAGACCCTGAATGTGGAGGACGGGAATATTTTTCAAATTCTTGGCTATTAATACCAAGAGAAGGTTGAGGATAAACTGGTCAATGTAGAAGTAGGAAAGAGAGTTAAAATGACATGGAACTGGAAGCTCAAGATAGCTACTATGAACGGTCATCTCATCAATGCTTGGTTTCACCAGTGGCCAAATCACAAGCACTGAGTGTAGTGAAAGTATAGGTGAACCTCTGCCACCCCTGGAAGGACTGTTTAGGTCCCAGGATGATACTGAGGGAGGAGGTGGAGGGGCAGGTATTGCACATCCTGTTTTCAGAGGAAAGTGCCAGAGGACATGGAGATATGAGTTGAAAGGGATGGATGGACCAGGTAGTCCCGAAGTGAGTAGACCCTACAGAGAATAGAAAAGGAAGGGAGGAGGAGAGAGGGAAGTTATGACTAATTTCCACTTTTTATATGAGAGCTTAAAGACTGAGGCGAACTGACCCCTGATGAGTTTAAAGAGAGTGAGAAGTAGAATTTGTTGAATTTCAGCTTGTAAGTGCCAGTTTGTACATTTTAACTTAAATGTTTCAGTTTGCCCCAAACTGATAACCTACAAGTACATGATCTGTTCTGGAACCCCCTACTCTTTGTGATTTTTATAAATGACCTGGATGAGGAAGTGGAGGGATGGTTTAGTAAATATTCGGATGACACAAAGGTTGGGGGTGTTGCAGATAGTGTGGAGGGCTGTCAGGGGTTACAGCGGGACATTGATAGGATGCAAAACTGGGCTGAGAAGTGGCAGATGGAGTTCAACCTGGATAAGTGTCTATTTTAATTTAAGGAGTATTATGAACAAAGTGGATGAGCTCAGAGCATGGATCAGTACTTGGAGCTATGATGTTGTGTCCATTACAGAGACTTGGATGGCTCAGGGGCAGGAATGATTACTACGAGTGCCAGGCTTTAGATGTTTCAGAAAGGACAGGGAGGGAGGCAAAAGAGGTGGGGACATGGCACTGTTGATCAGAGATAGTGTCATGGCTGCAGAAAAGGAGGAAGACATGAAGGGATTGTCTACAGAGTCTCTGGGTGGAAGTTAGAAACAGGAAAGGGTCAATAACTCTTCTTGGTGCTTTTTATAGACCACCCAATGGTAACAGGTACATTGAGGAGCAGATAGGGAGACTGAATCTGGAAAGGTGTAATAATAACAGGGTTTTGTGGTGGGAAATTTTAATTTCCCAAATATCGATTGGCATGTCCCTAGAGCGAGGGATTTAGATGGGGTGGAGTTTGTTAGGTGTGTTCAAGAGGGTTTCTTGACACAATATGTAGATAAGCCTGCAAGAAGAGAGGCTGTACCTGATCTAGTATTGGGAAATGAACTTGGTCAGGTGTCAGCTCTCTCGGTGGGAGAACGTCTTGGAGATAGTGATCACAATTCTATCTCCTTTACCATAGATTGGAAAGGGATAGGAACAGACAAGTTAGCAAAGTGTTTAATTGGAGTAAGGGGAATTATGAGGCTATCAGACAAAAACTTGGAAGCATAAATTGGGAACAGATGTTCTCAGGGAAATGTATGGAAGAAAAGTGGCAAATGTTCAGGGGATATTTGTGTGGAGTTCTGCATAGGTACATTCCAATGAGAAAGGGAAAGGATGGTGGGGTACAGGAACCATGGTGTAAAAAGGCTTTTGTAAATCTAGTCAAGAAGATAAGAAGAGCTTATGAAAGGTTCAAAAAACTAGGTAATAATAGACATCTAGAAGATTATCAGGTTAGCAGCAGGGAGCTTAAGAAAGAAAGTAGGAGAGCCAGAAGGGGCCATGAGAACGCCTTGGCGGACAAGATTAAGAAAAACCCCAAGGCATTCTACAATTATGTGAAGAGCAAGTGGATAAGATGTGAGAGAATAGGACCAATCAAGTGCGACAACTGGGACTGAACGAGACATATCCCAGGCTACTGTGGGAGGCAAGGGAGGAGATTGCTGAGCCTCTGACGATGATCTTTGCATCATCAATGAGGACGGGAGAGGTTTGAGAGGGTTGGAGGGTTGCGGATGTTGTTCCATTATTCAAGAAAAGGAGTAGAGATAGCCCAGAAAATTATAGACCAGTGAGTCTTATTTCAGTGGTTGGTAAGTTGATGGAGAAGATCCTGAGAGGCAGGACTTATGAACATTAGGAGAGGCATAATATGATTACGAATAGTCAGCATGGCTTTGTGGAAGGCAGGTCATGCCTTTTAAGAGCTTGTTTGAATTTTTTGAGGATGTGACTAAACACATTGATGAAGGTAAAGCAGGAGATGTAATGTATATGGATTTCAGCAAGACATTTGACAAGGTACCCCATACAAGGCTTATTGAGAAAATAAGGAGGCATAGGATCCAAGGGGATATTGCTTTCTAGATCCAGAACTGGCTTCCCCACAGAAGACAAAAAGTGGTTGCAGATGGGTCATATTCTGCATGGAGGTCGGTCACCAATGAGGTGCCTCAGTGATCTGTTCTGGGACCCCTACTCTTCGTGATTTTTACAAATGACTTGAATGAGGAAGTGGAGGGTTGGGTTAGTAAATTAGATGATGACACAAAAGTGTTGTGGATAGTGTGGAGGGCTGTCAGAGGTTACAGCAGGACATTGATAGGATGCAAAACTGGGCTGAGAAGTAGCAGATGGAATTCAACCCAGGTAAGTGTGAGGTGGTTCATTTTGGTAGGTCAAATATGGTGGCAGGATATAGTATTAATGGTAAGACTCTTGGCAGTGTGGAAGATCAGTGGTATCTTGGGGTCCAAGTCCATAGGACACTCATAGCTGTTGCGCAGGCTGACTCTGTTGTTAAGAAGGCATACGGTGTATTGGCCTTCATCAATCGTGGGATTGAGTTTAGGAGCCGAGAGGTAATGTTGCAGCTATATAGAACCCTGGTCAGACCCCACTTGGAGTATTGTGCTCAGTTTTGGTCGCCTCACTATAGGAAGGATGTGGAAACTATAGAAGAGGTGCAGAAGAGATTTACAAGGATGTTGCCTGGATTGGGGAGCATGCCTTATGAGATTAGGTTGAGTGAACTCAGCCTTTTCTCCTTGGAGCGACAGAGGATGAGAGATGACCTGATAGAGGTGTATAAGATGATGAGGGGCATTGATCATTTGGATAGTCAGAGGCTTTTCCCCAGGGCTGAAATGGCAAACACAAGAGGGCACAGTTTTAAGGTGCTTGGAAGTAGGTACAGAGGAGATGTTAGGGGTAAGTTTTTTACGCAGTGATTGGTGAGCGCGTGGAATGGGCTGCTGGTGATGGTGTTGGAGGCGAATACAACAGGGTCTTTTAAGAGACTCCTGAACGGGTACATGGAATTCAGAAAAATAGAGGGTTATGGGTAACCCAAGGTAACTTCTAAGTTAAGGACATGTTTGGCACAGCTTTGTGGGCCGAAGGGCCTGTATTGTGCTGTCGGCTTTCTATGTTTCTCTGTTTCTATGATATACGTTCCAGTGTCTGTGTCAGTCCAGTTCATTAAAAAAAAAGATTCATGCCAGGTAGTTCAAGAAAATTTGTTATCTGAGGTGCATAATCTAATGTTTCTTGGATAATTTTATCATAGGGCTGCACACTTGTCTGGACCTTTTACCCAGCTGCACTCTGTGTTTACATTATAGACCCTTGACTCACTCTCTGGATTAATGTGTCAACCAGATGCCAAAACATTGAGACTTCCAAAAATTTGGGTACCACATTATCAGAGTTTTGGAGGGTTTCCTTCAGGTGACCCAGTTTCCTCCCTCATACCAACATTCAGAGTTTTGAAGTTTCAGTCCTGAATATATTCTATGGCTCCTTCTAACACTTGAAAATCCAGTTCTCTTAGGGAAGAATATATTTCCATAATTCTTTCGTTTTACCTTAAGGAGGCAACTTCTTATGCTGAAAAATTTCCCCATAGTTCTTGATAGTCCACAATGAGGAAACATTGAACAAAAATGTTCAGGGCTCTTCAATGATTCTACCTGGGCCTTTGAATATTTCCAGCATTTCTGGATGTAGGAATCTTTTTTATTTTTGAATTTGAGATCAACTTGGCATTAATTCCACTTTTGATAGCTTACTGCTGACAGGTCACCCTGATCTGAATCTAACATCAAAAGGACAATATGATCATGATAACATTGAGAACCAATTGCCAGGAAAATGCAAACTGTTAATTGTACATGGAGTACAACAGATCATGTAGGTCCTCACAGCTTAAGGTCCAGAAATCTCTGCCAGTAGGTGATTAGGGAAAGAAAAAGAGTGAACAATTAAGGAGGAAGCAGGTTAAATATGAGTCAAATCAGATTTTAAAAAAAGTAATATACAGTATGGAACAGAGGCTGAAAAAGTGTAAAGGAAAAGAAAATGGAAAATATGACTAACATGGTTATGCCTCAGTTTCCTACCTGAGGAGATGATTATATCATGGATGTATTTTCTTTCAGGACAACCAAGATTTAGTATCACGCTAGCATAATATACTGTGCAACCAGCTATTTGCCATTAATAGCTGGTGAATTTAATCATGTTAATGAGGCAAATCCAATATTTTTGCAGCATGCATTAAGGAGACTCACAAATGATGTGGTAAATCTTTACTATTTGTTTCTTGCAAATCTAATAGTGAAGAAATTTGTGATAATTCAGAATCCCTTGTGCCTCCGTTTTTCCACAGATGTTTTTGTCTTTTGATTACTCAAATGGCAGGCTTCTTAAGTACTGCTTTCTCAGTATTTAGTTTAAAAAAACTCAAATTAAGACACTAATACTTCCAGGCCAAGATTACAACCTGCTAAGTTTGTTCCTAATAAAGGCAAACTGTGTGGGTAAAACTAATACATACTTACTTACAGAAAGTAGGTTTAGCTCCACACAAGCGCAAGTGACCAGCTCACAAACATCACCTTTGGCCTCGTGTGAACCACCCGCATTGAATGCTGGGAAAGGAAGTTCTTTATTATGTATACACATAATAACACACCACCCAGCATTTCTAAATGTTTGCTAGGAGTTTCAGAAGGTGTGTGCATTTGTTTTTGGGAGAAATATATATCCTGATAAATCTTTGAAGTTGACTCTAATTTCTTAAACATAACCAGCATTATATAGAAAAAACTGGAGGGAGTACATCATCAATATAGTGAATGATCTTTCTTTGTTCCAAGTAACAACTGCTGCCACCAAACCAGACAAGTGTTACCTTTCTCCAATATAGCCCCCTACCCCATTTCCCTACTCTGTAACCCTCTTTTCTACACACACACACACACATGGAAGATTATACATGTACAGTGAAGAATAGCAGTGAGTATCCAGGCCTTCAAGGTTTGCTGCATCTGCAGAAACAAACTTTGCAGACCACATGTACACATCAAACCAACCTGACAACCATGAAATTCCAAATACTTATCCAAAGCATGAATTGTCAATTTCACTTGTGAAAGTGTGAATTTTACATATAAATGTAAACTTCACACTTGGCTGAGACATTGTAATTCATTGAATTACATCAAGTTTTACATAGTACAGAAACTGACCATGGGCAGCGTAATTAGACATTGTAAACTGCCTCTACTCAAGGTAAATGGTAAAATCCAGGGAAAGTTAATGGGAAAGAGGAGAGACTGAAGCAGCAGAAACCTAATCGGGTGCTAGAATATCATTGCAGACTAGGTGGGCTCTATATGACTCTATAATTTTGTCAGGTCATTTCCTTTTTCTGTTTGAGAACCCCAGCTTGTTCACTTGCACATGTGCATTGTACATTCTTAATTGTGGTATTTTGTTTTGCTTGAGTATATCCCTGCCTTTCGTTGAAATAAAGAAATCCTAATGTGAAGCTTAGAAACAGATGACCCCTTATTTTTAGATTAGCGAAATATGATAAAGGAGGTAAGCTGGAGAACTCACAGGTTTCTAATGTCAAATTGCATAAGGGCCAGGTTTCTGTGCAGAGTATTCTGTACTAAAATAAAAAGAAAGGAGAAAAAATTACCTATCAATAGAGAATGAAGCTGGTTTAGCTATACCTAAGAGCTGAACCTTTCTGAATTCATTGAGATGGTAGCATGTGTTAAACTTTAAAGATGTATTATATGCCTCATTAATTTGAAGTTTTGAGAAGAGCAGTCAGTCTCATTAATAATAGGCATCCATTAGTCTTGTGAGACCATGGATTTGCGCCTTGGAAGGTTTTCCAGGACGCGGGACTGGGCAAGGTTGTATGGAAGACCAGCAGTTGCCCATGCTGCAAGTCTCCCCTCTCCACGCCACCACTGTTGTCTAAGGGAAGGGCATTAGGACTGATACAGCTTGGCATCGGTGTCATCACAGAGCAATGTGTGGTTAAGTGCCTTGCTCAGGGACACAACACGCTGCCTCAGCTGAGGCTCGAACTAGCAACCTTCAGGTCACTAGACCGACGGCTTAACCACTTGGCCACACGCCAACACATTGAACAAATAATCTCTCTCATTGAACAAATAACTTTGAAATGAAAGGAATTATCCAAGGTGGACACTAGTTGCAAGTATTAAACTTCTTGGATTTTATGAATTGATGGAGGACCTTCGAAGAATGTTACAACCGTTATAATGAAATTATTTATTTGATTATTTTATTCAGAAATACAGCATGGAACAGACCCTTACGACACAATGAACCACACCGCCCAGCCACCCGCCTACTTAACTAATCATAGCACAATTTACAATGACCGATTAACCTACTAATTGATATACCTTTGGATTATGGGAGGAAACCAGAACACGTGGAGGAAACCCATGCATTCACAGGGAAAATGTACAAACTCCTTACAAATGGGACTGAAATTGAACTCTGAACTCTGGAATGCCCCAACATATAATAGAGTCATGCTAACCACTACACTACCTTGGTGACCTTCTTGTTGTAACTTGTAATTATTTTTAGTAGAAATCTCTGCTTTCATAGCACACATGCAAATGTATTCAACTGCAGATGTTTGCAGATGATAGGAGTGCATTATAGGTTCTGAGATCCCCTAATCTGAGGAAAGATATCCTTGCCATAGAGGGAGTACAAAGGAGGTTCACCAGATTGATTCCTGGGATGGCAGGACTTTCATATGATGAAAGACTGGATCGACTAGGCTTATACTCATTGGAATTTAGAAGATTGAGGGGGGATCTTATTGAAACATATAAAATCCTGAAGGGATTGGACAGGCTGGATGCAGGAAGATTGTTCCCGATGTTGAGGAAGTCCAGAACGAGGGGTCACAGTTTGAAGATAAAGGGGAAGCCTTTTAGGACCGAGATAAGGAAAAACTTCTTCACACAGAGAGTGGTGAACCTGTGGAATTCTCTGCCACAGGAAACAGCTGTGGCCAGTTCATTGGCTATGTTTAAGAGGGAGTTAGATATGGCCCTTGTGGCTAAAGGGATCAGGGGGTATGGAGGGAAGGCTGGTACTGGGTTCTGAATTGGATGATCAGCCATGATCATACTGAATGGCGGTGCAGGCTTGAAGGGCCGAATGGCCTACTCCTGCACCTATTTTCTATGTTTCTATGAGATGAATGAAACTTAAGTAAAGGGGCCATTTATACCTGTACTTGTTTGTTCCTCTGGTATCACCCATTGAAACAAATTTAAAACAGAATAAACAAGTAATTTGATAAATATGATTGCAGTCTTCAACATAGCTGCTTCAGTTATTCCTCTCTTCTGGCCCTTCATTAAACAAGAACAGAACAAATTAAGTCTGTTCCATCATTCACTTTAATTATGTCTGACACATGTCTCATTTCAATTTATCTATATTGGCTCTATATCCCTTGAAGATTCTTACCCAACAAGAAGCTATCAATCTCAACATTCTCCAATTCAGCTCCTTCAAATGTCTTCAATACGTCAACTAGATATAATCATCACCGACAAGGTAATTGTAGAAAATTTTAAAACTTGGATTAAAATGGATTATGAACATAAGTCCAAATATATTAAATATTAGTGGAGAAAATTAAATAAAATTATCTGTAAATGTCACAAATCACAGACTTTCTGAATGCATTATATTTATGAGATATTTGTTATTGATATCAATCTAATATCACTGTCCAGATGTGTACATTGACACTTACTGAAACTAGGGATGGTACACTTTATGTGTTCATGGGTAAGCTGAACCCTCAGATAACAACTAAAAGAAAAGTCAACCTCAAATGATGATGCTCATATAGTCCAGGACTTCTTGATATGAATAACTGACCAAGTAAGCACGGGCTTTTAAATTAAGCTGCAATATCACCGTACTGACACTTTATATCTGGTAATTCCTTGCTATTATAATAGTCTCTTAGCCGCTTTATCTTAAATGGATTCATTCCATTTAAGTAGCAGACAAAAGAATTTCAGTCAAGCATATAAGCAATTTCTGTGCTTATATTTTACTGCATAGGTTGTTAGAAATTCTACTTGAATTTCATCATCATTATTACAAAAGTGTTTCAGTTGAAAAAAAAGTACCACATGCCACCCTCAGACCAAATCTCACATGCAGCTGCTCACTCTGCCTGGTCCTGTTGCTTAAGAATAAGTCAACTTTATCTGGCCACACATAAGAACATATATTTTAAAATGAGTGGGGAATCTGGCCTTGAATCTTCTCTGCGGTGTAGCCTGATACTTATCTCTCTGTTTCCCTTATAGATCAAAAACCTATGGATCTTATCCTTCATGCGCTCAAAGACTGTGTTTCCATAGCTCTAAGGAAAAAAGAATTCCTGAGATCCACAGCCTTCAGCGCAAAGAAATTTCTTGCAGGCTCTATCAAAAACAACCAAACCATTATCGTGAGAGGATATCCTTGGTTCTAGAATCTCCAGTTGTCTCACAACATCTATCCTGTCAAATTGTCTTGTTCGATAAAGGAAGTGATTTTCCAAGTCGTACGTGGTGATAAACTGTTGAAGTTTTACAGAAACAAGCGAATAATGTAGATGGTGAATAACAAAATACAACAGTTGAATCTAACACATCAAAAAGATGAGAACAATGAGGAAGACAAACTGACAAAAATCTTGATAATCTCAATTGACAGCTCAATTGTCATGACTCTGCTCATCAGGTCATGAAATTACTGAACATATGTGACAGGTGTGCTAAATCTAGTTGTGAGAATATCATAACATAATATCTGTTAGTCCAGATTAATAAAGGTCCTTCAAAAAAAAAGCTTAGTTTTACACTGAGAACCTGACATAAATGATCCAAGATATATGCACATTCAAAACGATGTGAGAATGCAAGGAGAGTGATATAATGGAGTGACCTAAATCCTTAATCAGAATCACAGAGATGAATTTCCATAAAATAATCTTATTCATTTCCTTTGTTCAATATTGTTATCATACTGCTGAATAAACTGTCAACTCTATTGGATCAAATGATGAAATCCTGAAACACAACTGACTTAACACATATTGAAACCTAAACCTTGAATATATTGTAAAAAAGTTCATCCCATCTCTGGACCACCTTACACTGGCATGTCATTAAGTAAAGCCATAGCTGCTTTTCTCTTCTATAATTGTAGGGTAGCATATTCCCACAAGCGCAAGCACACTGCCCACTCAGCATCTTGACAAAAAACAGTGTTTAGGAGGGTCTCGGCCTGAAACGTCGACTGCACCTCTTCCTAGAGATGCTGCCTGGCCTGCTGCGTTCACCAGCAACTTTGATGTGTGTTGCTTGAATTTCCAGCATCTGCAGAATTCCTGTTGTTTGTGTTTAGAAAGTAAGTTTGATCTTGTAGCAAAAAAAAAAGAACTGAAGAAATATATATATTTGAAGCTGACTGCAATCATATGTTCACTTAAAATTAGTGATATAATCTGGAAATACACAAAATGAACTTGGTACAGGAAAGGTCATTTAAATAGAAAGAGTTCAGAGATGATTTTTCAAGTCCTGAGTTACAGGGAGAAGTTGAACAGGTAGGACGATATTTTTTGGAATGCTGGAATTTGAAGTGTGACTGTATGGAGGTGTATACATAGGGTGAATGCACACATTTTTTTAACAGGAGATGGAACTTAAAAAACTAAAAGGCATAGGTTTAATGTGAGAGGTGACATGAGGGGAAACTCCTTCATGTAGAGGAAAGTGAGCTGTCGGAGGAAGTGGGTGAGGCAGGTACAAAAGCAACTTTTAAATGGCATTTAGATAAGTACGTGGAAAGGAGGGGTTGAGAGGGATGCTTGCCAAATGTGGGCATATGAGACGAACTTGCAGGGCACCAGAGTTGGCATGGGTAAGTTAGGCCAAAGGGCGTGATTCCATGCTCTATTACTCTATGTCTATAAAATCAAAAATCAAAGAATTGAATTTTAAATTGGGAGGAGGGATTGAAATAAGGGAGGTTTGGGAGTAAAGGAGGAGGATTAAGTGGAAATATTTTTTCCTTAAATGAGGAAAACTTGGAAGAAGACGCCAAATATTGAATCATATATTTGGGGCTTTGATGCAAGTTGACGTGAAAACCTGAGTACTTAGTGTGTGTTGGGGTAGAGAGCTTGAGGACGGGGTGGTGAAATTTATCCTTGGTTCCTGCCCTGAACATACTGTCTATTGATGATACTTCTCATCAGCAATTGTAAAATGCTGAAATGTATTATGAATAAATTAGAGTCAGACATTTGGAAAATCAAAACAAAATTAGTCAACATGGATTTATGATATGCAAATCACACCTGACATATCCGTTGGAGTTTTTGAGGTGTATTTATACCTACAGAAAGTTTTGAGATGGTGTTACAAAAAAACAATGCTAAACAAGAGCAAAGCCCGTGAGATTGAAGGCAACATAATGGATTGAGGATTGGTTTATTGTCAGGAAATAAAAAAGTAGGAAAAGTGAGTCATTTTTTCAGTTGTGACTAAAAGGTGCAGCAAGAATCAGTGCTGGGGTTCAGTCTACTCAGAACCTGCATCAGGTCAAGTTTGTTATTATAAGTACAGTGAGGTACGGGCACAATGAAAAACTTGTTTGCAGCAGCAACAGGAAAGTAGGTGCAGATAATTCACTGAAGAAATTATATATAAAATAGAGATTGAAGAGAGCAGACAAAAAGACTGTGCAAAAACAAGATCTTAATGCAAAAAAAAAATGCAAAGAATCAAACAGAGACAAATCCAAGGCAGTGCAATAGGTAGTTTGTGGTGTTCCATACCAAGGTAGTGTTGGTGTTGAGCAGTTTTAAGAAAATGAGAGCTGTAGGAAAGCAGATTTTTCTAAACCTGACGGTGTGGGACATCAGGCTGCTCAACAGTAGTAGCAAGAAGAAGCTACGACTTGGATGGTGGGAGACCTTAATGATAGATGATGCCTTCTTGAGGCCGCACCTCCATAGACACTGTCAATGTTGGAAAGTGCTGTGCCTATAATGGACTGGGCTGTGTCTGCAACTCTCTACACCCTCTTGCATTCCTGCACTTTGAAATTGCCACACGAGGCCATGATGCAACCTGTGAGGATAATGACAAACGTGCATTTGTGGGAGTTTGTTAGCTTATTATGTGACATTCCAAATAGCATTAAGCTTCAAGGAAAATAGAGGCATTAGTGTGTCATCTTCATGATTGCACTTTTGTGCTGGGCCCAGATAGGCCATACAAGTTATTAACACTTGGCAGTTTAATGCTGCTCATCTCACTGCCTCTGAATCATCAAATGTGAACTGGTATGTGGTCTCCTGACTTTCTCGTTCCAAAGTCAATGACTAGATCCTCGGTTTTGTTGACATTAAGCTGAGGTTGGTACTGTGGCACCTTTCAATCAAATGTTCTAACTTACTCTTGCAGGCTGGCATCACCAACCGTGATTCAACTGATAATAGTAGTGTTGTTGGCGAATTTATAGATTGTACTGGATTTGCATCAATCATTCGGAATAGTGACTAAGCATAATGTACAATATCTGAGCAATATGCTCAACATGCTGGAGGAACTCAACGGGACAGGCAGTATCTATGGAGAGAAGTAAACAGTTGACCTTTTGGGCAGAGACTCTTCATCAGGACTGTGGGTTTCCAGCATCTACAGAATCTCTTGTGTTTACGATTATACAGTGTCTGAATTTGTTTCTGATGCCAAGCTTATTGGCAGCGTGAATTGTTAGAAGGATTCAAAAGTGTTTCAAGGGAATGTGGTCAAGCTAATTGAATGGGCAAGGACATTCAAGATTGAATCCAATGTGGAAAAAGGATTGAGCCGGACGAAAAAAAATAGAGAAAATTAGTATTTTTTAAATGGTGGAAGACTGAAGGATGTTAATTTTCAGATGGACCTCAGTGCCTTCATACACTGAAAGTTAACATGGATGAAGAGAAAGCAAATAGAAGGCAATGGCATTTTGGTCCTTATTGCAAATAAATTTAAGATTAATGAACAAGCATAAAGATGACTTCCTGCCATTATGAAAAAACCTTTGTGATAGTGCCTCTAGAACATTATATGCAGGTCTGATTACTCCACCCTCAGAAGGTGACATGCTTACAACAGTGGAGTGAAATGCAAGTTCACCAGATTGATTCCCAGGGTAGGAAGTTTGTCGTATGATGACAGAGAAGGTCTCACTCTCTTTTTTATATGAAAGAGAGATTATCTTATTCAAACAAAAGTTTCTTTAGTTCAAATTTTGACAGGCCCCCTACCACCTCACGCACCCTGACTCCTTACTTGAACTGAACACGTGCAATTCGTGTAGGGCTCCACGGTGTTGGTCTGGTGTGCCTAGAACCAGATGTCACAGTTTCAAAATAATAAGTTGGCCACTGAAATTACTTACTTCACTGGAGAGTGCTAAACACATGGAACCCTCCATCCAAGGGAGCTGCAGGGGCTCAGTTGCTGAGTATGCTCAGAGAGATACTGACAGATATTTAAGTTCTACAAGTACAAGAAAATTAGAACAAAAGAAAATGGCCTAAACCCCACAAGCCTCTTCCATACTCCACTCCACCCCCACCCTTCCATATGATCTCGAAAGACTTGACTTTGGCCTCTTCTATGTAAATTCCCTGTCACTCCTGATTATTTCCCAGATTATTAAAGAAGCAATCTAATTTCTTTTTTTACATATTTCTGTTGATTTATGATTCATGATTTATTCACCCCATTTCTCTGGTGTAGGGATTTCCTGAGAATCAACACTTTCTGTGAGAAGAAATTCCCAATGCACTCAGCTATAAATTATAGATCCCTCTGTCTTGTAACTACGTACCCATATTTAAAACTGTACCACTTACAGAAACATCTCAAACTGCCATCTTGTTATGCACCACAAGAATCTAATATGTTTCATTAATATCATCCCTCATTAAAGCAATCAAAGGATTGTTGAGTTGTTGCAAGAAAATGGTCCCGAGGTAAAACATAAGCCATTATATTAATTGATTGAGCTAAATAACCTACCACTGCGTATTTTTCTTACAATAGAATGTTGCTGTATTTGGTTCCATTAATAGAATGCAGAATCAGAATCAGATTAACATCACCAACATATGTTGTGAAAGTTGTTGACATGTGGCTGCAGTACAGTGCAATACATTTTAAAAAATTATAAATTACACTAAGAAATATATATGAGCACTTAAACCAAATTATTAGTGCAAAAAAGAGAGCAAAAATAGTGAAGTGATGTTCATGGTTCAATGTTCGTTCAGATATCCGATAGCAGAGGGGACGAAGCTCTTAGTAAAATATTGATTATGTGTCTTCATGCTTTCATACTTCCTCTCTGATTGGCAGCAATCAGAAGTGAGTATGTTCTCAGTGATGTGGGTCCTTAATGATGGATGAGACATCACCTTGTGAAGATGTCCTTGATTCTGGGAAGGCTAGTGCCCATGATGGAGCTGAAGTGTGTAATCCTCTTCAGATACTTCGGACCTTGTGCAGTGGCTCCGTCACACCAGACAGTCATACAACCAGTTGGAATGCTCTCCACAATACACTTGTAGAAATTTGTGAGACCCTTTGGTGATGTACCATATCTTGTCAAACTCTGAATGAGATATAGCTGCTGATGTGCCTTCTTTGTAAATGCATCAATATATTGGGCCCAGGATAGATCTTTAGAGATGTTGACACCCAGGAACTTGAAACAGCTGCTACTTCCACTGCTGACCCTTTGATGAGAACTGGTGTGTGTTTCCTCGACTTCCCCTTCCTGAAGTCCACAATCAATTCCTTGATGTCGAGAGCAACATTTGTATTACAACACCACTCAACCAGCTGATCTATTGCACTCCTGTGCCCCTCCACATCATCATCTGAGATTCTGCCAATAACAGGGTGTCATCGGCAAATTTATCAGCAAATGCAGTGGTGGAGTGCAAATACAATTTTTGGTGGCACGATAATATACAGTTAAAGCAAGTGACCAATGATAAATTGCTGGCCTTTGCTACTTGCAGGCTATGTTTCGCTGTGGATTTTTTTTGCCTGGTAAACCAGAGTCTCAAGTATAATTAAATGACAAATTTATTTGCATTGAGTAGGATCACAAATGAAGGAAAATCCTCAAGTGAGTTGCAGAAGAAATGGCATCTAATGTGAAAATGAGTTCCAACATAAATCACTGAACTAAAAGAAAGAGAAAACTAGACTCTTCTTTCCAAAATAATATTTTAATGAGAAACAGAGCTCATTAAGATGACATCTTAGTGCTTTTGATGGAACCATCAATACATGCTTTATGATTCCATAAGCAAATGAAATGCAAATTAAGATGCAGTTCTTTCTGTATTTACAATAATCAGGCCAATATCACAGTTTCTTTTGCTAATGAAGCTCCTTTGCTTGTTCCATTAGTGAAAGCACTAGCCTATTCATTTGAAATGCCTAAAGCCTTTGTTCAAGTGACAAGCAGAGAAATTTGAAACAAAGATTTTGACACCTTGCTTGCTAATATAGAACTGTAGGATTTGAGCTTCACTTTAATGCATTTTAGAAGTGTTGGCATTTTGCAGGTGGCTGTGCTGAGCAGCTGCAATGTTGCACAGTTTCTCACGCAGTCCACAGAACAGAAACAAACACAATAGACTCAATATCAAACCATCTGTCATTGCAGCTGACAAAGCCAGCTGTATGGGAGAACCAATTCCCTTCTTATTTTTATTTAGCAAATAATTTTTACAGGATTTTAAAGGTATCCCGGTGTAACATTAGATGGGAAAACATTGAGCTGTATAAAAGACCAGTAATTCATGTGCTACCTTCAATTGATGTGTTTTGTTCATTTAAATGTCACACCTATTTGAGTGTCATACTTTTAAAAAAAGTTTTGATAGCTTTATTCTCCAATGTGTGAGGACTTTTTTGTGTGTGTGTGTCTGCATATATGTGTGTAAAGGAGAGAGAGTATGTTATCAGAAAGCATTTCATTGTTTAAGTAACTCTTGAAATGTATTCAATTTAGTATCACAGAGTGTATGCAATATACAACCTGGAATCCTTAATCTTCACAATAGTCCACGAAACAGAGAAAAAAAACCCCAAAGAATGAATGACAGAAAATGTTAGAACTGCAAAGCACCTCCCGATGCACAAGCAGCAGCAAAAGCATCACCCCTCCCCCCTCCCCCCACCTGCTCCAGCAAAAGCATCACCCCTCCACCTCCCCTCCCCAACTTGCCCCAGCAAAAGCATCACCCCTCCACCTCCCCTCCCCAACTTGCCCCAGCAAAAGCATCACCTCTCCACCTCCCCTCCCCCCACCTGCTCCAGCAAAAGCATCACCCCTCCACCCCCCTCCCCCCACCTGCTCCAGCAAAAGCATCACCCCTCCACCCACCTCTCCCCACCTGCTCCAGCAAAAGCATCACCCCTCCACCTCCCTCCCCCCACTTACCCCAGCAAAAGCATCACCCCTCCACCCCCCTCCCCAACTTGCCCCAGCAAAAGCATCACCTCTCCACCTCCCCTCCCCCCACCTGCTCCAGCAAAAGCATCACCCCTCTACCTACCCTCCCCCCACTTGCCCCAGCAAAAGCATCACCTCTCCACCTCCCCTCCCCCCACCTGCTCCAGCAAAAGCATCATCCCACCACCCACCATGCAAGCAAGAGCAACCCCCTACCGCCAGAGACCGTGATCTGGAGTCCTTCAAAGACCACTGCCCATTTCAACAGTTTGGCATCTCAGACAGGCTCCCTCTCTTTCACAGGTGAGGGAGAGAGAGAGATCACTCCTGCCACAGCAAGGGGGGGACTAACAGCTCACCTTTTTGATGTTACAATCTGCCGCCTCACTTGTCCGAATTCCCCTGACTCGAGGACCAGCAGACTCTCACTTACCATCGAGGCAGAGCAAGAGCACGAGAGAGACAGCGATCGCACAAGTGTGAGCAACATTTGAATAGCTTATAAACATCATATTAAATCACACAAAGTATAACTTTGTATCATTAATCCTTACCAGACAAAAGTTGTGGTTGAATAAATAGAGTCACTTATAAGATCCTGATGAATGAATGTCGGCTTCCTTGTTGTATTGGCAGGATAATTGAAGCTTTGCTGGTTTCAGCCCTGCTTATTATTTCTCTCGTGTACCTTGTTGCCCTTGAATCAGCTTCACATCAGTGAACATTGTGTGCAAGTGTGTCTTTTGAAGGAACACTAATAATAAAATTATGCAAATACTTAGAATGCGAAGGTTGATTTGTTTTCTATTCTTTCTCTTACAAGTGAATTAAATGCAGGGTTGTACAAGAGGAGTCAAGATCAGATTCATTCTTCAGGTGAAGCAAGAGTTAGCTGGTGAGGGAATAAATTAGATCAGAGCATGCGGATAGAATTTATTGGAAAATGTAAATGCATACATTGTATTTTCTATGTATTACAGTATTTACAATATTTACTCAACAGTATTTCAGTATTCACTCAAATGCACACATTATATTTTCTATATTTACTATGTAACTGCTACTAGCTCAGTGGAAGGTATTCACTATGTAGCCATGACTTTTGACCTAATCACTATTAATTCATGTAGAGAACTAGAATGAAACCAAGTAGGAAGATAACGGTGGTGAGTAAGGTAATGAAATATGTGGCAGTATGTCAAAACAAGACCAATTAAGAAATAACTGTGGTTAGGGATGAGGGGACACCTGGTCTAAAAAGTAAACTAGGACATAATTAAATTGGGGAGTAAAACAATAGTGGAAGGTCGAGAGCGGATGTATTGATGATATGTGATCACAGGCCTCTGGATATGATAATGTAGCTAAGATAAGAGATTGCTATAAAAAATGCTGTGTACAAGCCTCGAGGGGCAGCCAGCTACTAGCTTTCTGATTGTCTCAGCTTTGATTTGCAAATTAAAGTTTAAAACATCTTGAAGGATTTTCTGCGTCTCCTTGTTGTTTGTAAGAAACGAGAAACCACGACAAATTCAGCTCCTCAATCTGTTGTAATTTTGAATCTGCACTCTGCTTTTACATGGGTACGAATCTTCCTGGCAGGAGTCAGTGGTTCTGATTAGAGGCAATTCTTTCAGCAGCTGAAAAATCTATTGAGGCTTAGACTTGTGCCCATGCAATACTGAGCATTCGTGTCTAGGACTATGTGAGACACAAACGGTGTTTACAGAGTCACAATGTTCTGTTGCTGGGCAGTGCAGGTGAGAGAAGGAAGAAGGAGATGAAGAATTAAAATGGCAGGTAACTGGAATCTCAGGGCATCTCTTGGAAATGAAATACTTATCAATGGGGCCATCTGATCACCCTTGTGAGCACTACATTGGAAGAAACATAAGGAATCTCTGCTTCATTCTGAAAGAACACCTAGAGCAAAGAGGGGGAAGCCATGAGGTAAAAGGGCAGATTTTACATACTCCAAGGTTATATGGGAAATGCCATGAGAAGTGCACTTCCTTTCCTGTCACTCTCAAGAGTGAAGACAAAGCAGCACCTCGTGAAGATCATTTGAAATCAGATGCTGATTTTTTTTGTGGCCAGTCCAATATTCAAGCAGACTGTAGTGATCCCACTGAATGACAGTAACTAATCGTTTAACAGTAACGAGGTACTTCCATACAAGGACCACTCAAAATTATTTTGACATCAAATTCAATAAAGTACTTGTTTATTCATTTCTATTTCTGGCTCTGTCTTTTGAACTAGTTACTTCACTACAGAGAGTTAACAGCACAGAGTTGCCATGGGGTATATTTGCAAGATGATTACTCAGCTATGAGATTACAGGAACATTACAAGCAATCTGAATGTTGGAATTAAGTCATTGCCTTGATATTAGTCCAAAATATTTGATGTTCTGATAATGCAACATAATTGTTAATGTTATAGGATGGTTTTATTAGTTTGGATCCATTCTGAATGAATGGAACCTGTCATGACAGATGGTGATTGTCAATGTGTTCCATGCTATTGATACACAACAACTTTCATGCTGTTGGATTAATGATGGCCACACCACTGCATGCAAATTGAATGAAAAATAAATCACACTTTGATCACCAGCAAATCCCATGGCCAGCATTTTTATGAGGAGAACACAATATGCATATAAAACTGAAAGCAAGACTAACATTTCCACACCCCAGAGTTTATGAAAGGTTCAAAGACAAAAAAAGAAGTCATTTGGTTTGCAACATTCGGTGAGCATAATGTAGATCTATAGTTGAGAAACACTTTAGAAAATGGATACAAGCAGAACATTCACGAATTGTAAAACATAATGACACATTTCAGGATGCAGCACAGATTTGACTGCCAGATGCCAAGAGTCAACCCTGATAAAAATT
This sequence comes from Mobula birostris, assembly GCF_030028105.1. Classification (NCBI taxonomy): domain Eukaryota; kingdom Metazoa; phylum Chordata; class Chondrichthyes; order Myliobatiformes; family Myliobatidae; genus Mobula; species Mobula birostris. The sequence goes on along the minus strand of NC_092374.1, from coordinate 24,350,453 downwards.
TAGTTAAATGTATTTAAATGAAAAAGGAAATTGTTAACATCCCATGTGTTTACGCAGGTATTTGCCAATTTATTGAGCTGCAAACACTGGGACATTCAACATATATCTGCTTATCCAACTGAGCACTGACACTCCTGGGAAATAGAGGTGTATAAAAAGGTCTATACCATCCATCAAAACTAATCCTATTTGTCTGCATTAAGTATGTATCCTTCTCAGCCTTGCCTATTCAAGGACATGTCAAATTATCTCCGAACTGTAGTCGTTGGATAGCATGCAGAGGTAGGAGTGAGACAAGACAGTGGAATGAGATGAGATAGAGAACTCAGGAGGAGTTTCAATAAGCCAAACAAACTCATCCCGTTTTGTAAATCTGTATTTTGTAGAGTTCCACCTATAATATAGAAACAGACACAGAACTTGTAGATAGCCTCCTAAAATTATCCAGAGTTTGTGATTTAACCTATATTATCTTTAGTAAAATATACTGCAAAGGCAAAGGTGAGCTTGGATATGAAATGATGTATTTGGGCAAATTAGCATATAAAGAGCTGGCTGTTGCATTAAGGCCACTGAGAATGTGGCAATGATTTCCATAGATTCCTTCCCCTCTTTAACCAGAGGGTGGCAAATCAGTGGAATTCATTACCACAGAGGGCTGTGGAGGCCAAGTAATTGGGTATATATAAAGTAGAGGCTGATAGGTTCTTGATTAGTAAGAGTGTCAAACCATAAGGGGAAAAGGCAGGAGAAAAGGGCTGAGAGGATTAATAAATCAGCCAATGATGGAGCATACTTGATGGGCAAAATGATTCTGTTCTTATGTCTTATGATCTTAAAGGAAGTGCCAGTAAATCCCTCAGTCAAGAACAGAGAAAACAGAAGACATCATTAGAAAGACCACATCATTTAGAGGGTTAAACTGATTCATTAGCCTTACTCCATCATGATCTGTTGTGCAGCATGCTTAAAATGAACATCTGGTGAACCTTTATGATCATTATTCTAAAGAGAGTCATGATAGGACAATAAGTCAGCAGTGCAACACTGTTTGTAAAGATACTGCCTCAGAGTGTCAGTGATCCAAGTTCAGTCCAGGTGGTGGATTTTGGGTGGCATCTATGTGGACGTTACACATTCTCCCTGTGACCATATGGGTTTACTCTAGATGTTCTGATTTCTCCCATGTTCTGTAGATGTGCTGATCGATCAATATATGGTAGGATAGGAGAATCTTGGGAAGTGGATGAAAAATATGAAAGGGATAAATTGGAATCAATGTAGGATTGATGTAAATGTGTTGGTACATGTTGTGTATTTAATATTTCAATAATATTTGAGTAATATTGTAAATATATTGTTTGGTTAAGCATTCTTTGTTGTCTACATAGTTCATTACAGGTTATATGTAAGAGTATGTGCATGGCAAACGTCATTACGCCAACACATCATAAGTGTACACCTCACTAAATGTAAACTAAGAAGCTTACATGTTATCCCTGGCTCCATGTTTTTCTTTTGATAAGTTATATGTTTTAGAGTTATAAACCATTACCATGGTGACAAGTATGTTTTATACAAACCCGAGCTGACTAACTACCTGTTGAAGTGCAGCAAGAATATTCAAGTTTTAAAAAAAACACAGCATGCTCTCTTTGCAAAGGGAAGAGAAAGACTGTCAGGTTAAAAAGAAGGCAGAAAATGGACTAAATTCATGGGTTCATAAACAATGAGTACTGGAAGATAATAATCATAATTTTTTTAAAAAGCAGAAATGACTGACTACATCAAAATGATAGATGCATTTAATTGCACAAAAGCTAACTGGCTGATGTATACCGAACAAATTGAGTAGTATTTTGAAGCAAATAAAACAGTCAATGAAAAGCCAGTGCCAGTGATATGGAGTGCAACAGATGGAAAAACATGCAGATTACTTAGAAGTTTGGCTGCTCCAAATAAACTAACTGGAAATGTGTTTTGCTGACATCATGAAAGTAATTCAGGGAACTTCAGAAATTAAAACCATTGTTAATTACAGAATGCCTCAACTTTCCTAAGCAGAATCAGAAGGAAAGGAAGTCCATTTCAGCTTATGTAGCTGAATTGAAGGGATTGTCACAGCATTGCCAGTTCAGTGAAAGACTTAATGATGCATTGAAAGATCGTTTATTTTGTGGAACCTTGCAAGAAGACATTCAAAAACAGCTCCAAACTGAAGCAGAACTCACATTTGAAAGACCAGTTGAAGTTGCTGAATCAATGGAAGTGGAAGCCAGAGATGCAACTGAGTTGCAGTCAGGAATGAAAGTGAGCGTGAACAAATTTGCAATATATGAACAAAAACATACCTGGCCAAACAAATTGTGTTAGTGGCTCACAAACACCAGGTGAATGCATGTTTAAAGGTGAAACTTGCAGAAAATGCCACAAAGAAGGACATCCACAATGAGCATGTTGGGTAGCCAAAAATAAATGGAGGAAACTAAAACACAGGGAAGTGAAAAACATAAAAAATAAGTAGCAGTTTCAAAAAGAGAACTGACCTGCATGTTGTTGATGAAAAATCTGATAATGATGAGAGTGTACAGAACTAGTTAGCCTTGAGATTTAAAATATGAAAACTAACAAGAGACAAACAATATGGCTTAGACCAGAAGTGAATGACAAATTAATTAAAATGGAATTAGACACTGGCTTCGCTCTTTCAATCATTACACAAAATGAGTTTCAATAGCATTTCAAAGATACTGAACTGAAACCTACAGATAACCAACCCAAAACTTATTCTGGAGAAAAGATAACTCCTGTAGGAATGACATTCATAACAATGAAATACAACAACCAAAAAGAGACATTGGGCTTGCATGTGCTTAAGACGGATGGCTAGCGTTGTTTGGTCATGATTGGCTGACAGAACTACAACTTGGCTGGAGGTCATTTGCATGCCACATCCCCTACAAGAGAGTCAACTGAAAATGAATTAAGAAAGGTATTGGATGATTGCACAGCAGTGTTAAAGGATGGCATTGAAAACTCAAACACATCAGTAATAAAATAGTTTTAGAGGAAATTGCCACACCTATGTTTTATGAAGCACATCCAGTTTCTTAGTCCATCCATGATAAAATAGCTAGTGAGCTAGATTACGCCCCTGGACAATGCCAGTGATGTTGGTGGGCAAGAAGAATGGGTCAGCCAGGATTTGTAGTGATATTAAGGTCACCATCAACCCAGTACTGAAAGTAGATCAATACCCTCTGTCCAGGATAAAAAATCTTTGCCAACTCTTCTGACGGAATCACTACAGGAAAGTTGACTTTGCTGAGGTCTACCTACAGATGGAGATGGAAGAAGATCAAAGTGTTTCTTACCACAAAGATTCACAAAGGGTTTTAATGCTATAATAGAATTATTTTTGGAGTAGCATTTGCACTTGCACTCTGACAGTAAGCTATGGACCAGGTAAGGCAGCCCAGGCACTCAGTGTTACCTGGAAGACATCATTGTTACCATTAAGGATGACAAGGAACATCTCCAAAACATCAGGCAATATTTAAAAAGATTAGAGAATTATGGTGTCAGAGCATGATGCTAAAGTGTGAAATCTTTAAACCAAGCATCACTCTCTGTGGACATACAAACGATGCACAAGGTGCTAAGAAAATTCACAAGTGTGCTAAGAAATTTCGAGTGTGGTGGATGTCCCAAGGCCAAAAGATTTGTCACATTTATGGTCCTTTTCAGTATTTGTCAATTACTATTCCAGGCTCCTACCAATCCAGGCTGTTATGCTCTACCCCTTGAACTCATTACTACACATCAGGAAGAAATGGCAGTATGAGGTTGCTTCCCAAAAGGTAAAGGATATGGTGATGTCAGATACTGTACTCAGACATTATTATTTCTATCATCTAGTGAAGCTTGCCTGTGATGTCTCCTCTCATGGTATAGCTGCAATCAGGTCACATGTTAAAAGTGATGGAAGTGAACATCCTGTAGCCTTTGTATCACGTTCCATTACCACAGGAGAGAAAAATTACACACAGACTAACAGAGTGGCCTTGTGTCGGGCTTTGTGTGTAAAACATTTCAATCAGTAATGCCCACATTTCTAATCATCAATCCACAGAAAGCTGTTTCACTAACAGCAGCATCATGAATGCAGAGATGGGCTCAGTTTCTCGGAGATCACAACTACAAGATTAAATTCAAGAGGGGAGCTAATCATAAAAATGCCGTTAGATTGTTCTGTTTATCCTTGGAAAAAAATGACTGAAAAATTTGCAAAAGAGGCTACTCTTCTTGATGTATTCTCCTTAATGCAAATCGAAAGTTTCCTTATTACAGCAGATCCAAAGGTGTCATGTTGAATCAGGTTTGTGGATTTGGTAAGCTATACAGAAAGCACTCACTGGTATATTAATCATTTATTCACAAAGGGTAAAAATTCAACCAAACTTTCGTATTCCTCAAGTTACAGACACTACAAAGGTGAAAATTCAACAAATATACATACATTCAACAAGCATACTTAGTTAAAAGTTCACATAGAGAAAACCTTCTCAATCATCATGTGCATCCTTGCTACAAACAAGGGAAGAAGACAACGAGCCCCTTCCACATGCTGTTTTATATACCCAAGATATTTGAAATTAGATACCAGGGAGCTATCCAATGGGCAAAGCAGCTGCAGTTTCTAAACTAACCAATCACAATGGAAGCGACTTTCAACAATCAAAGTAAGGCAAGACCTCACAGGACAAAGAGGAAACCAGAAAAGACTCCACACTGTCTCAGGTCTATATAGTAACACAAAATGACTGGAATGTGCTGCAGAAATTGCAGTTCTCCCATTTTTACCAACACCAGGATGAACTTGCCCTTGACTGGGGTTGTCTTATGTGGGGATTGAGAGTTGTTGAACCATCCAAGCTTCGAGCTAAAGTGTTGGAAGAGCTACATGCCGGTCACTGAGGTGTGGTTCAAATGAAAGCATTGGCTCAAAGCTTGTCTGGCGGCCTGGGATAGATCAGCAGCTTGCCTTGCACTGTTTGAGATGCCAATACATCCAGAAGATGCCAGGAGCAGCACCTCTTTATCCCTGGGAGCTGCCTGTATTCCTTCAGTATCAGTGTTAACTCAGAAAACCATCATGGAGGAGGCCCAAGAAACAACTGAGATTGTTTCAGAGCTATACGTCTCACCTGCCAAGCAGAGTGAACCCCCCCTACCCGCCCCCCACACCTTGTCAGGGAAGACATTATCCTACAGGAGTAAGAAATCCTTCACAGTGATCTTCAGGCCTGAATGGGAAAATGGAAAATTTACTAAGTGTGTGTTTCACTGAAAGTAAAATTAAGAGGAGTATGCATTATCCTTTGTATCCTTTGTATCCTTTGACAAGTTTCCACACAGAAGGTTAGTTAAGAAGGTTCAAGCGTTAGGTATCAATGTTGAAGTAGTAAAATGGATCCAGCAGTGGCTGGATGGGAGACGCCAGAGAGTAGTTGTGGATAACTGTTTGTCAGATTGGAGGAGGGTGTGTAGCAGTGTGCCTCAGGAATCTGTGCTGGGTCCAATGTTGGTTGTCATATACATTAATGATCTGGATGATGGGGTGGTAAATTGGATTAGTAAGTATGCAGATGATACTAAGATAGGTGGAGTTCTGGATAATGAAGTAGGTTTTCAAAGCTTGCAGAGAGATTTAGGCCAGTTAGAAGAGTGGGCTGAAAGATGGCAGATGGAGCTTAATGCTGATAAATGTGAGTTGCTACATTTTGGTAGGACTAATCAAAATAGGACATACATGGTAAATGGTAGGGCATTGAAGAATGCAGTAGAACAGAGGGATCTAGGAATAATGGTGCATAGTTTCCTGAAGGTGGACTCTCATGTGGATAGGGTGGTGAAAAAAGCTTTTGGTATGCTGGCCTTTATAAATCACAGCATTGAGTACAGGAGTTGGGATGTAATGTTGAAATTGTACAAGGCATTGGTAAGGCCAAATTTGGAGTATTGTGTACAGTTCTGGTCACCGAATTATAGGAAAGATGTCAACAAAATAGAGAGAGTACAGAGAAGATTTACTAGAATGTTACCTGGGTTTCATCACCTAAGTTACAGAGAAAGGTTGAACAAATTGGGTCTTTATTCTTTGGAATGTAGAAGGTTGAGGGGGGACTTGATAGAGGTATTTAAAATTATGAGGGGGATAGATCGAGTTGACGTGGATAGGCTTTTTGCATTGAGAGTGGGGGAGATTCAAACAAGAGGACATGAGTTGAGAGTTAAAGGGCAAAAGTTTAGGGGTAACATGAGGGGGAACTTCTTTAGTCAGAGAGTGGTAGCTGTGTGGAACGAGCTTCCAGCAGAAGTGGTAGAGGCAGGTTCGATATTGTCATTTAAAGTAAAATTTATAGCTATATGGACAGGAAAGGAATGGAGGGTTATGGCCTGAGTGCAGGTCGGTAGGACTAGGTGAGAGTAAGAGTTTGGCATGGACTAGAAGGGCTGAGATGGCCTGTTTCCATGCTGTAATTGTTATGCGGTTATATATGGTTATATTATGCCTAGCTCCATGGTTTTCTTTCAATTATTTTTCCCTATGTTACACAACATAACAGTACAGATTTCCATGCTGTATAATTCCATAAACCCAAAATTTTCTGTGAGATCCTCAATTACATTCACCAGTCTGCCAATGAAAACAGCATAGGCCTCATTGAACTCTGATCATATTTATCAGAGCTGAGCACCAACTCCATACAGTCTGCACATAAGCACATTGCATTGACATTTCTGATATATTACACTACTGCTCATGATAACTGCTTTGTCAACAATGATATCCATAATGTTACAGCAAAAGAAGTATTTTGCAAATTAGAAAGTATTTTAATAAATAGGGACATGAAGCTTCATGTGAACAAGTCTCAAGTGGGAATATGTTCTGTGGTTGCTAAGTGTCGAAACATCCTGTTCCAATGCCAGAAGTTTCCCTCAGTTTAACAAATTCCTGTGAAATAGTTGAAGCACCTTCAATTACTCCAAAAGACTGAGGTTTGGTAAAATACTGAAAGGCTTTTATTCTCCGTACAATACGACCTCCACAGTGAGTGTCTGCCCCCGGACTGAGGGGGAGGGGCAAGGCGAGCACCTTTAGACAGGACTCTGTGGGAGGAGCCACAGGGGCAATCAGCAGAGGGGTGTGTCCAGACAGGTAACCGAGTTACAACATATATACATGGTTTACCACAATAGTGCACTATTACTGTTCTATAATCTGTTTTATCTTACTACAGTCTGACTATTATTACATGTAAGTTTGGATATCGTTACACAACCACATCACTCTGCACATTTTAATATTCCAAATCTTCTCACCATCCTGCTTCCTGATTGCTATTTGGTTCAAATCCCTGTCTCAAGCCTTCAGTTCATTGGGACAATGGTCTCATTCTAATTCAAGTATCGTTAGTCGCCCTTTAAAAAACTGAAGTCTCTTTCTTCCAACCACGTTTTGCATCATACATTCAATTCTCTGTTCCTATGCCAATTCCACATGTTTCAATCTGTAAACTAGAGATTTGCTTGCTAAATTAATTCCCATGTTGCCTCTCTGGGTGCCATGGGAGCACAGTAGTTAGCGCAATGCAATTACAGCTCGGAGCGTCAGAGTTCTGACTTCAGTTCAAACACCATCTGTAAGAAGTTTCTCTGTCCCCCCTATGAACATATGGGTCTCCTTCCACAGTCCAAAGACATACCAGTTAGTAGGTTAATTGATCATTGTAAATTGCCCTGCAATTAGGCTGGGGTTAAATTAATGGGTTGCTCGAAGGGCCAGAGGGACTTATTATGTGCTGTATCTGTAAATAAATAAATAAAAAGTATTTCTCCTTGACCATTGGATTCTTCACATCCCAGTTCATCTCCAATCCTGAGGAGATGTCCTTAATGTTGTCATCATAGTAAGTGAGCCTCATAATAATTACCATGGAGCAACTCATCTAATCTGACTGCCCTGCAATTACTTAGTAACACACATAAAAGTTGCTGCAGGCCAGGCAGCATCTCTAGGAAGAGGTACAGTTGACATTTCAGGCCGAGACCCTTCATCAGGACTAACTGAAAGAAGATCTCTTACTATCTCTTCTTTCAGTTAGTCCTTACGAAGGGTTTCGGCCCGAAACATCAACTGTACCTCTTCCTATAGATGCTGCCTGGCCTGCTGCATTCACCAGCAACTTTTATGTGTGTTGCCTGAAATTCCAGCATCTGCAGACTTCCTCGTGCCTGCAATTACTTACTCTATTTTCCTACCATGGCTTCAAGAGTTCCTTGTATCTTGACACTCTAGTCAATTTGCTAATCTTTCCAATTGTTCTTGCACTCACACAAGTGACCAAAACCCGTGCTTACTGGACTATTTGATTTCAAGAACTCAGCTGTTCTTTCAAATAAACCAGTATGTAGAAGATATTTGTGGTAAGGGAACAAATTACAAACAATCCCAAGACATGTGAACAACAGGAATACTGCAGATGCTGGAAATTCAAGCAACACACTCCTCTACTGTAAAGATGAAGCCACACTCAAGTTGGAGGAACAACACTTTATATTCCATCTGGGTAGCCTCCAACCTGATGGCATGAACATTGACTTCATGCTAATTAGCGGAAGATTGACTTCCGCTAATGTCCCACCTCCCCCTCGTACCCCATCTGTTATTTATTTTTGTACACTCATTCTTTCTCTCATTCTCCTTTTTCTCCCTCTGTCCCTCTGACTATACCCCTTGCCCATCCTCTGGTTCCCCCCCTCCTTGTCTTTCTCCCCGGACCTCCTGTCCCATGATCCTCTCATATCCCTTTTGCCAATCACCTGTCCAGCTCTTGGCTCCATCCCTCCCCCTCCAGTCTTCTCCTATCATTTTGAATCTCCCCCTCCCACTTTCAAATCTCTTACTAGTTCTTCCTTCAGTTATTCCTGACGAAGGGTCTCGGCCTGTAACGTCGACTGTACCTCTTCCTCGAGATTCTGCCTGGCCTGCTGCGTTCACCAGCAACTTTGATGTGTGTTGCTCCAAGATATGTGAAGTTGGACTCATGGAAGATAAGGCTTTCAGAGAAAATATCTGACAATGGCATTATTTTCCTGTTAAGATGATTTAATAAATTGCTTAGGCTTTCCTTGGCTCTTTTGGTTGTTTGGAATTCCACAGAAGAAGCATAAATACCACAGATTTCTCTCTAATTATTAACATGGTGGAGATGTTGGAAGTCTAAGAATATATAAGGTTTTGATAATTTCCTACAGTCATAGAAGATGGTAAAGGGAGTGAGGGAGGAGATAACTGGGTTCTGATGAAGATTTCTGCATCTTCATTAGCGACAGATAAGTGCCAGAAGAAAGGATAGAAACATAGCTAATCCTGCTTTTTATTTTAAAAACTCCGAATGCAGATATTTTCATTAATCAGAAACAAAGTCAGATTCAGGTTTAACTTTATTGACATATGTCATTAAATTTGCTGTTTTATGGCAGCATTATAGTGCAAAACATTAGAAAAATACTATAAATTACAATTTGTAAAGTAAATATATACATATGCATTTTAAATAAGCAGTGCAAAAAGACAGCAAAAATAGTGAGGTAACGTTCATGGGTTGTTTCATTCTCCATTCCGAAATCTGATGGTGGAGGGGAAAAAGCTGTTCTTAAAATGTTGAATATGTATCTTTGGGCTCTTGTACTTCCTCAATTATGGTAGTACAGAGACATTCCCTTTTGAATTTATAGCTGGTACTGAAATGTCATTGTGAGGGGGAAGCTCTAGATTAAATCACCTCATTTCTCTTCAGAGTGCCATAGTCAAAATCAGAATCAGAATCAGTTTAATGTTGGTTCATTGTCCATTCAAAAATCTGGTAATGGAAGGGTAAAAGTTGTTCCTGAATCACTGAGTGTGTGCCTTCAGGCTCTTGTCCCTCCTCTCTAACAGTAGCAATAAGAAGAGATGGGGATCCTCAATTGTGAGGCATTGTCTTTTGAAAATGTTCTCGATACTGGGGAGGCTCGGGCCCACGATGGCTGAGTTTGCAACTGTCCACAGCTTTTTCAGATCTTGTGCAGAGGTCCCTTCATACCGGATGGGGATGCAACCAGTTAGAATGCTCTCCGTAGTACATCTGTAGAATATTGCCTGAGTCTTTCGTGACATATGAAATCTCCTCAAACTCCTAATGAAATAAAGCTGCTGGTATGCCTTCTTTGTAATTGCATCAATATGTTGGACCCTGGATAAATCTTCAGAGAAGCTGATGCCCAGGAATGTGAAACTACTGATCCTTTCCACTGCTGACCCTCCATAAGGACTGGTATGTGTGTATGACTTCCCCGTGTTGAAGTCCACAACCAATGCCCTTAATTTACCTTGAAGTCTAAATCTGCTGCTTGTTAATTATGAATGTCAACTATCTGTCAGGACACAAATTCCATATAGTTTAGGTCTCCCCTTGATACTTATTATAATTAGCAAGGCATATGTATGCTAGTTTTCTCAGCAGCTGATGCAATCTATCCAGATTTGGAGGACTTGGAGAGCAAAAATGGACCGTAATATGCGAGTTCCTTGTCAGAAACTTCAGAATTGTAATACTCTAATGAATTTTTGAATGCCTCATCAATTTTAAATCAACCTCTAGTTGAACGATAATTGTTAGCTTCTACTTTGAAACAATTTTTAAGTGTAACACACATTAAGTGAGCTGTCTTTTTATTTAAGCTTCTTCTGCAATATGTCGTAAAGTAGCAATTTTCTGTAGGTAAGCAGAGACCAATCAATTTTAACACTGCTATTAACATTTAAATATCTGAAGGTAGCATTATGATAATTTACAGATTTAATTTGAATTCTGTTTTATGCACCATTACCCATAAACCTGCAGACTGTTCCATTATTCTATTTGTTGGCTCCAAATATCTGGTTGTGTTTGGGCAATATTAAGGAACTGCTTCTCAACCTACACACATCAAAGTTGCTGGTGAACGCAGCAGGCCAGGCAGCATCTCTAGGAAGAGGTATGGTCGACGTTTCGGGCCGAGACCCTTCGTCAGGACTAACTGAAGGAAGAGCTGGTAAGAGATTTGAAAGTGGGAGGGGGAGGGGGAGATCCAAAATGATAGGAGAAGACAGGAGGGGGAGGGATGGAGCCAAGAGCTGGACAGGTGATTGGCAAAAGGGATATGAGAGGATCATGGCACAGGAGGCCCAGAGAGAAGGAAAAGGGGGAGGAGGGGAAAAATCCAGAGGATGGGCAAGGGGTATAGTCAGAGGGACAGAGGGAGAAAAAGGAGAGAGAGAGAGAGAGAGAGAGAGAGAGAAAGAATGTGTGTATATAAATAAATAAATAACAGATAACAGATGGGGTACGAGGGGGAGGTGGGGCATTAGCGGAAGTTAGAGAAGTCAATGTTCATGCCATCAGGTTGGAGGCTATCCAGACGGAATATAAAGTGTTGTTCCTCCAACCTGAGTGTGGCTTCATCTTCACAGTAGAGGAGGCTGTGGATAGACATATCAGAATGGGAATGGGATGTGGAATTAAAATGTGTGGTTACTGGGAGATCCTGCTTTCTCTGGTGGACAGAGTGTAGGTGTTCAGCAAAACGATCTCCCAGTCTGCATTGGGTCTCGCCAATATATAGAAGGCCACACCGGGAGCACCGGACGCAGTATATCACCCCAGCCGACTCACAGGTGAAGTGTCACCTCACCAGGAAGGACTGTCTGGGGCCCTGAATGGTGGTAAGGGAGGAAGTGTAAGGGCATGTGTAGCATTTGTTCCGCTTACAAGGATAAGTGCCAGAAGGGAGATCAGTGGGGAGGGATGGGGGGCGGGGTACGAATGGACAAGGGAGTTGCGTAGGGAGCGATCCCTGTGGAAAGCGGGGGTGGGGGGAGGGAAAGATGTGCTTAGTGGTGGGATCCCGTTGGAGGTGGCGGAAGTTACGGAGAATAATATGTTGGACCCGGAGGCCGGTGGGGTGATAGGTGAGGACCAGGGGAACCCTATTCCTAGTGGGGTGACGGGAGGATGGAGTGAGAGCAGATGTGTGTGAAATGGGGGAGATGTGTTTGAGAGCGGAGTTGATGGTGGAGGAAAGGAAGCCCCTTTCTTTAAAAAAGGAGGACATCTCCCTCGTCCTGGAATGAAAAGCCTCATCCTGAGAGCAGATGCGGTGGAGACGGAGGAATTGTGAGAAGGGGATGGCATTTTTGCAAGAGACAGGGTGAGAAGAGGAATAGCCCAGATAGCTGTGAGAGTCAGTAGGCTTATAGTAGACATCAATATATAAGCTGTCTCCAGAGGCAGAGACAGAAGGATCTAGAAAGGGAAGGGAGGTGTCGGAAATGGACCAGGTAAACTTAAGGGCAGGGTGAAAGTTGGAGACAAAGTTAATGAAGTCAACGAGCCCAGCATGCGTGCCGAAACCCTTCGTCAGGACTAACTGAAGGAAGAGTGAGTAAGGGATTTGAAAGTTGGAGGGGGAGGGGGAGATCCAAAATGATAGGAGAAGACAGGAGGGGGAGGGATCGAGCCAAGAGCTGGACAGGTGATAGGCAAAAGGGGATACGAGAGGATCATGGGACAGGGGTCTCCCCCTCCCCCTCCAACTTTCAAATCCCTTACTCACTCTTCCTTCAGTTAGTCCTGACGAAGGGTCTCGGCCTGAAACGTCGACTGCACCTCTTCCTACAGATGCTGCCTGGCCTGCTGCGTTCACCAGCAACTTTGATGTGTGTTGCTTGAATTTCCAGCATCTGCAGAATTCCTGTTGTGTACTATTTGAATTAGTTGCTTTAACTTTACTGATGAAGGAGAGTATAATTTCAAGTTGTCCATGTGTAGAAGGTGTTTCAAGGTATAACTTGTTTGGTTGTCTCTGATTTGATACCCATTTTCATCCGATTCAGTAAATTAGAGAGCAGGTTTAAAGCTAGACAAAACCACAGTGGACTTGGGGGACAACCTGGAAAATGCCTTAGTTTATTTTGATAACAGTAGTTGTTCTTATTTGGGTGTTAATAGATAGTGTGATTATAATATGCCGAATCTTCATCAGATGTTGGAGGAATTTCACAAGTATTGGGGGTAGTTTATACGTCTTAAGAGCTTTAATTAGCCATGAGTGTAAGACAGAATGCAATGCTTTGTGGTATTCAATCAAGCAAAATGAAAGATTTCTGCTTTTCTGCTGGGCTTGAGTTAGAATTACGTAATCTATTATCAACTGTTCTTTACATCTTTTGATACCCTTATAATACCCATTCTGCTCCTCCATAAGTGGTTATCTATGTCATGATTATTGTTATTATTACTATTTGTTTTATTTTGTATTTGCACTGTTTGTCTTCTTTTGCATATCGATTGTCAGGATTTGTGTGTAGTTTTTCATTGGCTCCATTGTATTTCTTTGTTCCATTGTGAATGCCAGCAAGAGAATTATATGTAAGTTGATAATAAATTTACATTGAACTTTGATCTATCCTTTCTGACCAGGAGCATTGACTGTCCACTTCCTTGAAGGAACCTGCTGAGTTCTACAGTGTTTCTTGGCAGGACAGATGTTAAAATGGTCCTTTCCATCTGGGGGTATTTGGACCTTCTTAACACAGTCACAGATTCAGAGGCTAAGATATTTACAGCAGGGATGAAAAGTAAATTATTCTCAGAGAGCCCATAAATCTTTGGATTTCTCTATCCCAGAACAGTTCTGAAGGATGAATATATAGTATTATAGTGGTAAATGTTTTGGATCATTTAGGGAATGGACAAGGAGGTAGAGTTGAGGTCAAATACAGATCAGCCATGATCTTACTGAATGGTGGAGCAGGCTTAAAGAGTCCAAATGGAATCAGTTTCAGAATCACAACCTAAACAAGGTTTAATATCACTGATATTGATGGTGAAAAATGTTGTTTTATGGCAGTAGTACAGCATAATATATATATAAAAACTAAAATATGTATTTCTGACTGTATATATACATAGTCCTGATGGCAGCAGCAAGAAGAGAGCACGGCCAAGGTGAGAATCCTTGATGATGGATGATACTTTACTGCATCAGTGCTCCATGCAAATGTTTTTATTGGCGGGGAGGACTGTATCCACTACTTCCTGTCAAATTTTTCATTCAAGAGCATTATGTTTTCATACCGGTCAGTATACTCTCCACCATACATCCAGTGTAAAATCAATTGAGCTCATCTGGGAGAGAGGCTGCGATGTTGGCTGCACCACTACATTTGGCTTTGAAGTCTGCGATGGGGTGCATCCCTCGCCACAAGTCATGTGTGCTATTCATTGTGAATCTTGACTCACTCTTGTCCCTGTATTGTTGTTTCGCAGCCTTGATGGTTTTGCGCAGATCGTAGCTGCTTTCCTTGAGCTCCCGCTGATTGCCGGCAGCCTAAGCTCTGTGTCGCACAGTAAGTGCTGCTCACACAGAACTATTGATCCAGGATATCTGGTTTGAGAAGACCCTGATCAACTTCTGGCGGACAATATCATTGAAGCTTATTGATTAGCTGTGAGGGTATGATAGTACCGATTGCCGAGCTGCAGTTGATGAACAGAATCCTGATGCTCATAGTCTTCTGGTGTGGGAGCCAATCCACCTCCAGGTCTGACGTGCTGTGCATTCAGTGATGCTCTTCTTCAGACCACTGTTGTAACATGTGGTTATCTGCGTTACTGTCACCTTCCTGTCAGCTTAAACTAGTCTTGTTATTCTGCTCTGATGTCTCTCCTTAACAAAGGATTTCCACCTACAGAACTGCCTCTCACTGGATGTTTTTCTTTGTTTTTCGCACCATTCTCTGTAAACTCTAATGACTGCTGTTCATGAAAATTGAAGGAGATCGGCAGTTTCTGAATACTCCAACTGTCCTGTCCGCCACCAACAATCCTTCCACGTACAAAGTCACTTAGATCACATTTCTTCCATATTCTGATGTTTTGATCTGAACAGCAAATGGATCTTTTGACCATGTCTGCATGTTTTTATGCATTGAGTTTCTGCCACATGATTGGCCAGTTAGATGGGAATAAACCAGAAAATGCGTAGCTTGAGTGGTTAATGGTTGGTTTGATTAGATATTTGAGGTGTATCTCATAGAGTCATAAAGTTGCAACTGAGCGTACACACGCACGCACGCGCACACACACACACACACGCACACACACGATATAGGAAAAAGAGAGCAAAGGTAGTGAGGCAGTGTTCATGTTTGGTTCATTGGCTGTTCCTTCTGATTGCTTCCTTTTTCTCCTACATCTCAGGTTCATGCACTAAACTGGAGAGAGTCAATCTGCAATATTCAGTACTACATCCAAGGCATTACTTTATTTAAGAGCAAATTAATCAACTCATTCAGTTATAAAGTCAAGTAGCATAGAAACAGGCCCTTCAGCCTACTAAGTGTACACAGTCCCTGCATTTACACCGACTTCACACACACTTCATTTTATTCTCCCCATTTCCCTTCAACTCTCCCCAGATTCTATCACTCACTTATGCACAAAATACCATTATCATCAGCATATTGGTGTGACGTCTTTAAGACCATCACTGAAGCCGTCAGTGCAGGAGTTGAGTGGGCAAAGTGGTCCCAACCCTCCAAGCAGACCATTGCCTTTGTCAGAGCTGGGGAGCAGCCAATACCTGCCAAAAGAACATCTGCAGGCATTCTGACCTCTGCAAGGGACTGGCAGCTGTTGATGGACCTCGAAGGGCAGCTGAATTTCCCCAAGCATATCGCAGCCACCACCTAGTGACCAGACATTGTCCTAGTGTCTGAGTCTACTAAGCAAGTAGTGCTGCTGGAGCTGACAGTCCCATGGGAAGATAGCTTGGAAGAGGCCTTTGAAAGGAAGCTCTCCAAGTACGCAGGATTGGTCAGCAACTGTCAGCAGGCTGGATGGAGAGCGAGGTGTCTCCCAGTGGAGGTTGGTTGTAGGGGATTCACAGCCCGTTCCTTAGCTAGAGTCTTCAGCAGTTTGGGCATTGAGGGAGAGAGGAAGAGGAGAGCCATCCACAGTACCACCGATGCGGTAGAGAAGGCCTCAAGATGGTTGTGGCTCAAAAGAGGGGAGCCATGAAGTCATAAGTAGCTAGCCATCTGGACACAAGCTGGGGTATGATCAGCCCTGGCTGGGTCACCTGGAGGAGGTTGTATGATGTTGAAAGACCCGAAACACCCGATGGTTCCAGGAACATCACTGAAGATGTGTCCAGAAGCATCAGTAGATGTGAGTACACAGATGAACAACTGAGTAAATTTGGGCTTCAATAAATACAATTTAGTTATCATTTTCAGTAACTAGTTAATCTACCAATCAGTACATATTTGGGACAGACAGATAGATAATTAGATAGATAGATTGATTGATTTATTGATCATTATAATGGTTTATTAATTCCAAAGGAAATGACAGTATCACAGCAGCATTGCAAAGTGCACAGATAAACAAATATTAGAAGAGAAGCAAGAAAGAATAAAAAAAAAGTTACCTCAAACAGTTCAATAGGAGAGGGGTTATCACTTCCCTCGCTCTAGGTTGACTCATTATAGAGCCTAACGGCTGAAAGTAAGAATGACCTCATATATATAGCACTTTTTGGAACAGTGCATTTGTTTTAGTCTATTGCTAAAATTGCTCCTCTGTTCAGTTGAGGTGGGTGAGAAACATTGTCCAGAATGGCCAGGATTTCCCGTTGGGTCCTTTGTTCTACCACAGCCTCCAGTGTGTTCAGTTTGACTCCTATGTCAGAGCCAGCCTTTCAGGTCAGTTTATTGAGCCTATTGGCATCACCTGTATTGGTACCATTGCCCCAGTACACCACTGCATAGAAGATTGTACTGGCGACAACAGACTGGCAGAACATGTGAAAGAAAGGCCTGCATATTCCAAAGAAGCTCAGTCTCCTCAGGAAGTAGAAGTGACTCTGGTCCTACTTTTACACAGCCTCTGTGTTGGTACTCCACTCAAGCCCGACATCCAGGTACACACCCAGTTACTTGTAGTTCCTCACCACATCCTCACCGTCAATAGTAACAGGGAGCAGTGCAGGCTTAGTCTTCCTAAGGTCCATCACCATCTCCTTTCTCTTACTGATTTTGCACTGCAGATAATTCAGCTTGCACCATTTGACAAAGTCCTCCATCAGCATCCCGTATTCATCTTCCCATCCTCCCTTTATACACCCCACTATGACGCTATTATTGAGTCATCATGGAATTTCTGCAGGTGAGATGACTGTTGGAGGAAATCAGAGCACCTGGATGAAACAAATTTGGAATATTGGAACTGTACTGCACTGAACACTAATCTCTGTGCCATTTGCAAAAGTTACTCATGCTCACAAGAAACGGCAGCTTTTGGCTTTTCTATGTGGCTCACCCATACTTCCTGATGCCTGCTTTCAATCCTAACATTAACGCTCCTTTCTTTCCATAGATGATGCTGTACCTGGTGAACTCATCCAGCAGATTGTTTCAGAATCAGGTTTAATATCACTGATACACATCGTGAAATGTGTTGTTTGCAGCAGCAGTACAGAGTAATACATCAAATAAGTCGTGGAAAAAGAGAGCAAAATTAGTGAGTTTTTATGCTCCAGATTCCAGCATCTCAGTCTTTTGTCTCTTCCTTTTACCAATTTCTTGACAGAAATGCCAATTTAGTAATATCTTTATTGAATGATTATAATTATTACCAAGTAAGTTCACAATAAATTGGCTCCTAAATTGGGCTCTTGTAGCTGGGAGATTGAACTGATTTCCATTTAAACTATCTTGCCAACTCTATGAAGACGGTAATTCCATAAATATTCTCATTAGTCAAATAAAGCTAGCAATGTTGGAGCATAATCAGCAATAGAGCTACCTACAAGACCCACATCAGGGGCTTGGGACAAAGTTACTCATGTACCTCACTATATATATATATATATATGTTTGTAGATAAACAGAGAGAGAGATATATTCTATCTGTGTGCTTTGCTGGTGAGCCATACACTTCTATTTAAATGAATGGGCAAAACGAACCGATGCAAGATAATCATGAGATTCCCCTACCAAAATGGTGGAGATTTGTAGCAAGTTTATTTTCCCATGATGCATACACGGAATGAGAGGGCATTCAGAAGGAAAAGCTGCAATGAACTGCTAACCATAGTTTCAGGATATTCTGACTGGTTGGCAGCTAAGTGACTAAATGACAATATCCTCCCAAAAATAAACTCCAATCAATCCATTCTCAATAGCGGAATTAAGTAAAAGAACACCACATTATTTTCTTATGCACAAGCGATGCTGAGTGACATAATGCAGACTGAAGCTGGCTCATTGAACATACTGGGTTGGTGTTATAACTATCAATGATTCATGCAATCTTATGTAACCCATCTCTTTAAAAGGTCATACATCACACTTGCGCTCTGACGGAACATGTCAGGGAAGCTGATTTTTATTTATAAATCTGCGTTATGTGAATCACAGTCTACTTCTCAGGGTGAAGTGTCGACCTCAGTCTGCTTCCAATAAAATGATATTCAATTTAGAAAAAAAATGGTTCAGTTTTATTATTTAGCGCCACAGCTACTACTTCAGCGGGGGAGGAGGGGTGGCGGGGTGGGTGGTGCACTTGTAGTGTTGAATGAAAATGGTACAGGCATTAAGTGTTGTCAAAACATCTAATAGGTGACAATGTGAACTGCGATGAATCATCATTTATCAGTTATTTGGCTGAGAGAGGAATATTGGTCATAACGTTGAAAGAATCTTCTGTTGATAGTGGGGAGCATGAGTCTGAGAGGAAAAATGGATCAGCCATGACGAAATGGCAAAGCAGACTCGACGGGTCAACTGGTCTAATTCTGCTCCTATATCTTGTGGTCTTATGGCTTGCGACCTCTACTAACATCAACCTGAATCACTCCAATATACAAATGAGTATAACATTCTGGAGTGTCACTTCACACTGTAGGTTTTGCCCTTGAAAGCATGCCTGAAGTCAAGCTGTCATTTTATGTTATACCTATAGAAGTACCTGGTTGTGTGGTGTTCAGGTTACAGGAATAGCAGCGAGACATCTGTACCTCTGATGCGGAAACATGACTTTACATCTTGCCAGGCCAACTAGGGAACTTAACTTCAAAATAATTAATAAATCAAGAATCTAGGATTTAAAAAGTATTGAACAATGAATGGTTATGTATTTTACAGACATTCAAAAGTCTATTTTGTCTGTGTCTTAGTAAATGCACAAAGATCACTTAATATGGTAACCATAGCTCCACAGTATTGTAATGAATGGCTTCCAAAGTGTTCTGTATTTAATATTAAAGCAATATTTGAGTAATATTGTAAATATAAAGTTTGATTAAGCATTCTTTGTTGTTTACAACATTCATTTGATGGAATACAGTGTTGGGAAGTGTATGGTCATGCACTTTAGTAGAAGAAATGAAAGGGTTGACGATTTTCTAAATGAATAGAAAATACAAAAAAAACAGAAACACAGAGGGACTTGGGAGTCCTTGTGGAGGATTCTCTAAAGGTTAATTTGTAGGTTGAGTCTGTGGTGAGAAAGGCAAATGCAATGATAGCATTCATTTCAAGAGGACTAGAATATAAAAGCAAGAGTGGAAGTTTGAAACTTTATAAAGCACTGGTGAGGCCTCACTTGGAGTAATGTGAGTGGTTTGCAGCCCCTTTTCTTCGAAAGGATGTGCTGAAACAGGAAAAGGTTCAAAGGAGGTTCATGAAAATGATTCCAGGATTGAATGGCTTCTCATATGAAGAGCGTTTGATGGCTCTGGGCTTGTATTCATTAGAATTCAGTAGAATGATGGGTGACCTCATTGAAGCCTATCGAATGGCGAAAGGCCTTGATGGAATGGATGCGGAGAAGATGTTTCCTATGGTGGGAGAGTCTTAACACCAGAGACAAAGCCTCAGAATAGAGGGGCATCCTTTTGTTATGGATATGAGGAGGAATTTCTTTAGCTAGAGGGTGGTGAATCTGTGAATTCTTTGCTACAGGCAGCTATGTAAGCCAAGTCTTTATGTATATTTATGACAGAGCTTGCTAGATTCTTGATTGGTCTGGACATCTAGGGATACGGGGAGAAGGCAGGAAGGAGACTGGGGCCAAGAGGAAAATTGGATCAGCCATGATGAAATGGTGGAGCACATTCGATGGGCCAAATGGCCAAATAGCTGAATTCTGCTCCTATGTCTTATGATCTTCTGGTTTTATTACAGTTTATATGTAAAAGTACATGAATAGCATACGTCATTACATCACCACATCATATATGAGTGCCTCTCTAAAGTAAAAATGAAGTAGACATGTTCTCCCTGGCTCCTGAGTATTTCTTTCAATTACTTTTACAAACGTAACTAGTTTTAAAACAAATCCAAGACGGCTACCTTGCTGTTGAAGCACAGCAAGGCGTTCGAGTTTTTAAAAAAAAGTGCAACACAATTTTTCTTCAGAGAGGGAGATAGAGATGTTTAAGTTATAGTTGCAGCACTTTCTTCATAAGGGGGAGAGAAAGAGTGTCGAGTTAAAAAAAGGCAAAAAAACGGGCAAAATTTATGGGTGCATAAACAATGCAATAGTAATCATAAGTAAAAATGTCAAAGCTGAAAATCAAAGCAGATGACTGGATGATGTGTGCTGATCAAATTAAGCAGTATTTCCAAATGACTGAATAGCATATAAAAAGTGAGTGCCTATTTTGCTGAGTGTAGTAAGTGGAAAAGCATACAGTTTGCTTAGAAATTTAACTAGTCCAACCAAAGCAGAAAAAAAAATGAGCGTGGCTGATATCATGAAAGTAATGCAGGAACATTTAGAACCAAAACCATTATGGATTTCAGAGCACTTTAGGTTTCATAAGTGGCATCAAAAGACAGGGGAGTTCATTTCAGCTCATGTGGCTGAATTGAAAAAAATGTCTGAGCATTACTATTTCATAATGGGCTTTAGTGATGTACTAACAGATACCTGTGCAATCTCACAAGAAAGCATTCATAAACAGCTCCTAACTGAAGCACAATTCACATTTAAAAGAGCAATTGAATTCAATGTATCAATGGAAACAACATATAGAGATGAAATTGAGTTGCAGTCAGGAATGAAAGTGAGTGTGAGCAAAATTGCAACATCTAAACAGAAACCCACCTGGCCAAACAAATTGTGTTACTGCTGTGGCAGGGGCTCACATACACCAGACTAATGCAGGTTTAAAGGTAAAACTTTCAGAAAATACAGCAAAGTACGACACATACAAAGAGCATGTCAGGCAGACAAAAATAAATGGACTGCACAGGGAAGAGAAAATAAAAATAAAAAGTCAAGTTGCATTTTCAAGAGAGCACTAATTTACATGCTGTTGGTGATATGAGTGACGAATGTGTAGCCTTGAGATTTACAGTGTGAAAATGAACAATAGACAAGCAATAGAGTTTACACCAGAAGTGAACAGCATATTTATTAAAATGGAATTGGACACTGTTTCAGTCATTCCTCAAAATGAGCTTGAATGAAATTTCAAAGATACTGAAGCCTATGGCTATTGAATGAAGAACTTATACTGGACAGAAGATAACTCCTGTGAAATACAAAACACCAACAAGCCACATTGGGTTTGTATCTGTTAAAAACAGGAGAATAGCGTTGTGGGGGTGTGATTGGCTGAGATAACTACAAGCTGATCGGAAATCCATCCACCACTTGCAGGCCACATCCCCTGCAAAAGAGTCAACTGAAAGCAAATTAAACAAGGTACAGGATGATGCCACAGCAGTGTTCACGGATGGCATTGGAAGGTGCAAACATATCAAGGGAAAAATACTGTTAAATGAAAATGCCACACCCAAGTTTTACAAAGCCCATCCATTGAACTAATTTGTATGGAGGTTGAAGGAATTCTTTCCAAGGTTGAATAGAACCCATGGGTGACACCAATAGCCTAGAAGGTTGGGTCTGTCAGAATCTGTGGTCACCAACAACCCAGTGCTGAAATTAGATCAATACGCTCTGTCCGGGATCTTTCTGGGGTTTATGAAGTGGATTTACCTGCAGCCAACCTACAGATGGAGACGGAAGAAGAGTCCAAAGTGTTTCTCACCATAAGCGCTCACCAAGGGCTTTATCAGTATAATAGGCTTATTTTTGGATTTGCACCTGTACCTACACCTGCACTCTGGCAGAAAGCTATAGACCAGGTGCTGCAAAACTGTCCAGGTGCTCAGTGTTACCTAAATGATGACCACATTGTTACAGGTAAGAATGACTAGGAACATCTTCAAAATCGCAAGGCAAGTTTTAAAAAGATCAGAAGAATATGCGCTCTGAGCACCACACAGCAAGTCTGAATTCTTTAAACCAAATATCATTTACTGTGGTCACACTATTGACACAGAAGTATTACATAAGTGTGCTGGGAAAATTCAAGCAGCGGTGAATGTCCTAAGGCTAAAGGATGTGTCACAGTTGTGATTCTTTTTAGGAATTGTCAATTACTAAAACAGATTCCTGACAAACTTGGCTACTGTGCTCCATCCCTTGAACACATTACTACCTATTGTGAAAAACTGGCAACGGACAAAGCAGTATGAGGTGGCTTTTCAAAAGACAAAGGAAATGGTGACATCCATCACTGTACTCAGACATTATGATCCACATAATCAACTGAAGCTTGCCTGTGAGGTCTTGGCTTATGGTATAGGTCATGCCACATACTATTAGCGATGGAAGTAAATGTCGCCTAGCCTTTGTATCACCTTCCATTACTGCTGCAGAGAACAATTCACAGCGATTGACAGAGAGGCCTTGAGTCTGATTTGGGGTGTAAAACATTTCAACCAGTATCTGAATGAGACAATTTTTACCATCATTACTGATCATCAAGTGTTCACTAGTGTCCATTTTTATTCCAGAGAAGGGTGTTCCACTAACAGCAGCAGATGAATACAGAAATGGGTTCTATTTCTCAGAGGACAAAGTTACAAGATCTGATTCAAGAGGACAACTAATCATGGAAATTCTGATGGATTTTCCTATTTATCCTTGAAAAAGGAAATAACAATAACTTACAAAAGAAGACACACCACTTGACATGTTCTCCCTAATGCAAATGAAATGTCACCCTATTACGGAAGAGATGATCCAAAGGGAATCATACGGTTGACTACAGAGCAAAATGCTACATAATTGAGTTGCGATACATTCTGTATTGAGTTGCAGTTTATAGCTAAGTTGGGAAAGATGTTGAGTATTTTATATTACAGTATTGAGTAATATTGTACAAGGGGTGATTGATAAGTTCGTGGCCTAAGGTAGAACGAGTCAATTTTAGAAAACCTAGCACAATTATTTTTCAACATAGTTCCCTCCTACATTTACACACTTAGTCCAGCAGTTGTGGAGCATACGGATCTTGGACCTCCAGAAAGTGTCCACAGCAGGGGTGATTGATAGGTTTGTGGCCTAAGGTAGAAGGGGATGAGTTATACAGCTGTCGTTACATGCTCATGCAGTTCAACTCTTTGAGTGATTATGCAGAAAGTTTGAAGTTAATAACTCACCTCCTTCTACCTTAGGCCACAAACTTATCAATCACCCCTGATGAGTTATTAACTGATGCGTTATTAACTGATGAGTTATTAACTTCAAACTTTCTGTATAATCACTCAAAGAGTTTGACTGTATGTGCATGTAATGAGAGCTGTATAACTCATCTTCTACCTTAGGCCACGAACTTATCAATATGCCCTGCTGTGGACACTTTCTGGAGGTCCAAGATCTGTATGCTCCATGACCACTGGACTAAGTGTGTAAATGTAGGAGGGGACTATGTTGAAAAATAAATGTACTAAGTTTTCTAAAATTGACTCCTTCTACCTTAGGCCACAAACCTATCAATCACCCCTCAAATATATTGCTTGATTATGCATTATTTGTTGCTTACATATTTCATTAAGGGTTGTATGTAAAACTTTGTGAATGACATACGCCATTACGCCACTATGACATAAGTAAGTGCTTTATTAAATTAAAAATGAAGTAGGCATGTTCTCCTGGGCTCCGTGTTTTTCTGTCAATTAGTTTTAATATTTTGGAGTTACGAAGCATAACTCAAAACACATTAGACTGATCAGAAAAAACAATTACTAAAAGTGAAGAGAGTGGGAACTAATTCTGTCATTCTTTGGAGTTAATGTGAATATGCAAGTCAGATTTTTGAATTTAATTATATAAGGGAGGTTTGTTGGTATTTAGGGGGTATTTTCGATTTGGGTGTTTGTAACTTGGGAACAGCCTGCATGAAACTGCAGGAACCAATACATTCACTGATATTCTTCAGAGAAAGAAACTTCCCAAATGTGAGGTAGTGTACATGGATTTATTGTCTGTTCAGAAATCTGATGACTCCTTTAGTCGTAACTGAGGAACTGATTACCCCCACTTTGTCAGATGTTAATGATTTTGACAACAAAGTACTTGTCACAGTCATTCTGGTCATGTTGTAAGCTTTATGCATACTGGAAAAGTATTTTTCACTGTTTCTCTGAGGCTTTTGGGAAGCGGTGGGAACCAGACCCGCTCACAGTCATCCTTGGAGCAACAAGCTCCCCATGTTCAGCCAATAAGTATGAAAAAATAGCTGTATTACTGAGAAGTTAATCATGCAAATATGGAAAATGGACACTGCGCCTACATACGATCTGTGGCTGTGAGAACTGGCAAATACTTTACATTTGGAGAGACTAAGACTATGTAACGAGGACAGAGGGGGCATCTTTGTAAGGATATGGGGCCCTGTATTGGACTTTCTTACGGGGTGAGGACTGAGGTTTTTTGGTGTGGTGCACCTCTGCTGTGTACGTTTACTTTTGCCTTCATATTTTTCTCCCTTTTGCTGCTCAATATTTAATTTGAATTTGTTAAGTTCATGGTTTTTGTGGATGTGCTTTTATTTTGTTTTTTTGTTTGTAATAAAAAATAAAAAAAGAATATATAAAAAAACAAAGTACTATTTAAATGACAGGTTTATTTTCATTTTCAGTCACTGACAGTTTAAAGCACACAAAAACTCTAGCAAAAACAAATTCATGAAGTACAAATAATATTATGAGATTTGTACTACAACAACCGCCGACTGAAACAAATTATTTCTGAGGAAAATGCAGCAATGGCAATTAAGAAGCACTTTATTGGCTGTAAGGTATCAAAAAAGAACATGAAAAGTGCTACATAAATGCAGAATGTTCTTGCTTTACCACATGGGGCCAGTGAACATGACTGCAATCACAGAAAGGGAATGGGATGAATTGAGCAAGATGTTGGCTGTGAGTGGGGTGATTCTCGGGATGCTGGATGACTTCCTTAAGTAGAGCCATTGTGGTTTAATGTATGCATAAACCACTATGCAAACAATTAGTTCAGGCTATCTATGAAGAGAAAATTATATTGTGAGATTTGTCCTTAAGCAATTGCAGACTGAAATATTTTGTTTCACTTTAGTGTTTTTAAGTCCAGCTTTTTCTATAAAGGTACATAATAGCTATAAATAATAAATAATGTTCTATAATTACCAACACATTGCATTTATTATTTATCTTCTGCCTGTGAGGATTTAATAAGCAGCTCCATCTTAAGCATATTAGCCAGTAAAGTTCTAAATCAGTAATTATAAATGTTTCCATAAGTACTCATTATCATTTAGCAGACTTTTATTTGCAAACAAATTATTAATTAAATGTTCATTTTTTTCTGCAATCCTCTCTCATGGTTAAGATAACACTCTTAAACTCTAACAAATAATTAAGAGCACATTCAAGCTTAACACCATTTTTTTCAAATGTCTGCATATTTAAATGGCAACCTTTTTTTGTTGAAAGTATTTCATAAATTGTTTCTTCCTGCAGCTTATTTAAGTTGATTAGCATTAAGCACTAGGAACAGGATTATATGGAGGTCAAGTTATTGGACGAGCTCTGAACAGCTAAAATATTGAGCTGGAGACAAAAGTTTGAATCCACCACGGTAGTAGGGATATTTAAATTCAATAGAACAAAAAACAGTGGAGCAGAACTCGACCATTTAGCCGATCGGGTCTGCCCCACCGTTCCATGGTGGCTGATTTATATCCCTCTCAACTCCATTCCCTTGCTTTCACTCTGTAACCTTTGATGGCCTTACTCATGAAGAACCTATCAACCTTAGCTTTGAATGTACCCAATGACTTGGCCTTAACAGCCAACTATGGCAATGAATTCCACAGGTTCACCAGCTTCTAGTCAAAGAAATTCCTCCTCATCTTTGTTCTTAGGGGATGATCTATACTGAGGCAATACCCTCTGCTCCCAGACTCCTTCATTATAGGAAATATTCTCTCTATGTCCATTCTATCTAAGCCTTTCAATATTTAACAGGTTTCAATGAGATTCCCCCTCATTCTTCTAAATTATTATACAAATTAGGTAATAAATATAGAGAAATAATTGTGACAATGAAAGGAATCAGACTATTGATAAAATAAAACATCCTAACCAATTCTTTTGAGAACAGTTCACTTCCTCATCAGGTCAAACTTATTTGTGACTGTGGCCCAGCATCACAATTGATTCTTAACTGCTGATGCAAGAGCCAGCAGATACTGCAATCAGGAGCAAATAGAACCAAACTACTGGAGAAACTCAGCTTATCAGGGTGCATCTATGGATTGAAATTCTCAGGTTGAAACCCTGCATCTGGATGGTATGGAGTCTCATAGAACATAGAACATAGAAATCTACCGCACATTGCAGGCCCTTTGGCCTAAAATGCTGTACAGTCCATGTAACCTACTCTAGAAACTGTATAGCCCTCTATTTTTCTAGGCTCCATGTACCTATCTAACAGGCTCTTAAAAAACCTTATTCTATCCGCACCCACCACTCTCTGTGTGAAAAACTTACCCCTGACATCCCCTCGGTACCTGTTTCTAAGTACCTTAAAACTATGCCCCCTCATGTTAGCAATTTCAGCCCTGGGAAAAAGCCTCTGGCTATCCACACGATCAATGCCCCTCATCATCTTGTACACCTCTCATCCTCCATCACTCCAAGGAGTAAAGGCCAAGTTCACTCAACGTATTCTCATAAGGTACGCCATCCAATCCAGGCAACATCTTTGTAAATCTCCTCTGCACTTTCTCTATAGTATCCACATTCTTCCTGTAGTGAGGTGACCAGAAATGAATACAATACTATAAGTGGGGTTTGACCAAGGTCTTATACAGCTGTAATATTACCTCACAGCTCTTGAACTCAATCCCATGGTTGATGAATGCCAGCAAACCATACACTTCTTAGCAACACTGTCAACCTGTGCAGCAGCAGCTTTGAGTGTTCTATAGACACGGACCCCAAGATCTTTCAGATCCTTCACACTGCCAAGAATCTTACCATTAATATTATATTCAGTCATCAAATTTGACCTACCAAATTGAACCACTTCACACTTATCTGGATTGAAGTCCATCTGCCAGTTCTCGACCCAAAGCGTTGACTATCTCCTCAGATGCCACTTGATCCATTGATTCCAAACTGTCCTCCAAAGTTACATTGTAAAACCACCAAGTTCAGAAGTCAATTATAGCAGCACAATAGCACAACTGGTTGATGTGCTCGCTCACAGCTCCAATGAGCTAGGCTCAACCCAGAACTCTAACGCTGCTTGTGTGATTTTGCACATTCTTCCAGTGACCCAGTGGGTTTTCTCCAGATGCTCCAGTTTCCTCTCATATCTAAGTGATGAGCAGGTCGGTAGGTTAATACACACAAAATGCTGGAGGGACTCAGACAACATTTATGGAGGGAAATCAACAGTTAATATTTCAGGCTGAGATCATTCATCAAGACTGGAAAAGAAGTGGGGTTGGGGGTGGGGTGGGGGAGGAGCCAGAATAAGAAGGTGAAGTAGGGGAAGGAGTACAAGCTGGAAGGTGACAGATGAGACCAGGTGAGGGGAAGGTGGATGGGTGGGGGAAGGTGGATGGGTGGGGAAAGGAGGATGTGAGGGATGAAGTAAGAAACTGGGAAGTAATAGGTGGAAACAGCAAAGGGCTGAAGAGGAAGGAATCCAACAGGAGAGGACAGTGGACAATGAAAGAAGGGGAAGGGCAAGGGGAACCAGAGGGAGCTGATGGGCAGGCAAGGAGAAGAAAAGGGGTGAGAGGGCCACCTGAATGGGGAATGGAAAATGAGAAATACAGAATGAGGGGATAATCATGAGAAGTGGGAGACATTTATTTTCAAGCCATCAGGCTGAAGTTTATGCAGATATAACATGAGATGTTGCTCTCCAACCTGACTTTGGCCTCATTATATCATTAGAGGAGGCCACCGACAGACAAGTCAGAATGGGAATGGAAAGTCAAATTGAAATGATCCTGCCTTTTGTGGACCACTGATAGGTTGAATGCCCATTGTCAAGTTCCTCTCAAAAATGAGAAGTAGATTCGAGGGCAAGTGGAGCTGATGTGAATGTGGGGAAACAAAATTGGATTAGTATAAGTTCATGCTTTATGTCTAGCACAGACTCTGCAGGCTGAAAGGGCTCTTTCATGCTGGATAACACTTGGGATCAGAAATGTTGTCCTTGCCAGAGGTATCTACATTCCATGAAGGAAAGGTTTTAAAGGAATCAGATTATTTGTACATAACATATTTGTGATGGAATTTATGCAATGTTCCCTGGCTATGTTCCTTTTCAATTTACTGCAACGATTTGCCAAACTGTTTCCTCACACGAGAATAATATCTGTTTAAGTTTTGTACTAAAGCGTTATGAGAGCGTGTTCAGTCTTGCAATGCGCATCTAAAGGTGATCCAAGAAATACCTCAGAAATTAAATAGAAGACACTGCATGGACAACAGCAAAATAAGATTTTAATTTTCAAAGTGCAAACCAGGCAACTAGGAGGGTGATTAATTTGCAAGTGCATTTCTGCTTGTCTCAAGAGTAGAGGCATAAATTACATCACAGTGCCCTTCACAGCATAGTCTATTCATAACTAGAAAATGGAATTATAATTGAATTGGCTTAAGATTAATTTAAGTTTTGTTTTCTTTCCTTCTAATGAGGACTATGACATGAACACATTGCACTTTAATGTTGTATATGTTATGTTAAGCAAGAGAAGTTCTCACTGCTTAGTATAGAACACGGGAGTTTAACCTTTTCATCTAAACTAATCCCTATTTTTTTCAAATAATTTTTATTCCTTTTTCTGAAAGTGGTGTTTCTCTGGCAAAATCAGTAATTATGGTCCACACCCTTACTGACCTGGAGAAGGTGATGGTAAATAGCCTTTTTGAACTGGTGCAATTTGTCTGGTGGGGATGAATCATTAAATTGTCACAAAGGCAGTTGAGAAGAGGTAAAAGGTCAGAGTGGGGAATAGAGGAAGAAGAGGGACCTTTTATCCTTCTTACCTGCCTCCTTCTTGGGTCCCCTCCTTCCCTCTCTCCTATGGTCCATTCTCCTCACCTATCAGATTCCTTCTTCTTCAGCCCCTGGCCTTTCCCACTCCCCTGGTTACTCCAATCACCTTCTGCCGAGCGTCCTTCCCCTCCCCCTCCCCCACCTTTTTATTCTGGTATCTTTCCCTTTCCTTCTCAGCTCAGTGTGCACATGGGTACACAGAGAATAGCACAGCAGACCATTGGAACAGGCTCTTTATCTCACAATGCCTGTGACAACTATGATGTCAAATTAAACTAATCCTGTTTGCCTACACGTGGCCTAATATTTCAATTCTGATTCCCATTCTATTTCCGACATGTCAGTCCATGGCCTCCTCTTGTGCCAAAATGAGGCCACCCTCAGAGTGGAGGAGCAACATCTTATATTCCATCTGAGTCGCCCCCCCCCCAACCTGATGGATTGAATATCAATTTCTCTTTCCAGTGTACAAAATCCCCCACTCCCCTTCCTCTATTCTCCCACTTTGACCATTTATCTCTTCCGGCGTAATACTTCCTACTGGGTCCCCTCCTCCTTCCCTTTTCCCTATGGTCCACTCTCCTCTCTTATCACATTACTTTCCTTTCAACCCTTGACCTTTCCTACCCACCTGGCTTCACCTATCACCTTCCAGTTAGCCACCTTGTCCACCCCACCTTTTTTATTTTGGCATCTTCCCCCTTCCTTCTCAGTCCTTAAGATGGGCCTCGGCCCAAGATGTGGACTGTCTATTCATTTCCACAGATGCTGCCTGGCCTGCTGATTTCCTCCAGCATTTTGTGTGTGTTGCTAAGAATCTGCAGTTTATGTTTGAGATAGTATGGTGTGTAACCAGGAGAAAAAACTTGCAGGATAATGTGTCTCGAACACTCTAAATATGTGAGGATGAACAACCAGTCCATGAGAATTACACTCAATGGTTGTCAAGCAGATGAATGGAAATGTAGGAAGAACAAATCTATCGAATGGTGAAAGCTTTGATAGAGTGGATGTGGAGATGATGTTTCCTATGGTGGAGGAGTCTAAGACCAGAGGACACAGCCTCAGAATAGAGGGGTGTCCTTTTAGAATGGAGATTAGTAGGAACTTCTTTAGCCAGAGGGTGGTGAACCTGTGGAATTCTTTGCCACAGGCAGCTGTGGAGGGCAAGTTTTTATATATATTTAGGGCAGAGGCTGATAGATTCTTGATTGGTCAGGGCATGAAGGGATATGGGGAGAAGGTAGGAGATTGGGGCTGAGAGGAAAATCTGATCAGCCATAATGAAATGGTGGAGCAGACTCGAATGGCAAAATGGCCTAATTCTGCTCTTATATCCTACGGTCTTATGGCCTTATAGATTGTGTTGGATGTTAATGCAAATTATACATTTCACCGTATGTCTTGGTGTACATGTGACAAACAGATAAATGAGCCTCTCAGTATGACTTTGCCTGTGCTGAAATATTTGTCATTTAGTTCCTCATATAAGAACCTAAACTGTGGGACTGTTAGCCTGTAAATGGACATTAAAAAATCCCCACAGGGCAGAGGAATGTTCATGTGCCCAAAACTAACTCAAGGTAGAAGATTGGAGATGAGTCTAAAGGCCACTGCAATGGTAAACTTGAAGAAAACAAAGACAGGAGTCAGAACCATGTGTTGCTTGAATTGAGTATAAAGTTTGACAGCAGCTAATTCCCTTTTAAAAATTAAAAGGGAGAATAGTAAATGGACATCATCTTCCGGTCTTCTCCAAAATTTTTATCCTTCAATTAACATCACATTATTTGTCATTATTACAATACAGACAGATTGGCTGCTTGATTTGTTCACAATCAAACAGTTATAACTGCAGAACCACTTCAATTTCTGTAAAGTGCTTTGTATTAATTCACGAATATCAAAGTCTGATTATGTAAATGTACATGTGGACCCCAAGAAAATCCAAGGAGAAATGGCAGAGACACCAAATGGGAGCTGATGGATATGCAAACACCCTGGCAAACCCAAGAATTGGTTGTGTTCACCAGTGTGGATATAGGCCAATGGCACTTTGGTGAAACCAGGAAGCATAGAAGCCACTCCTGAGTAAAACCAGAAAGTGAGGATGACGGGGAGGACATCTAGCTCAGAAAGAAATTTGGGAATGTGTGTGGGGTTTTTGTAATGATTTTATAAGGAAATCAGGGGAAAGTATGGCTAAGCAATAATGGATAAATATTGAAATAGTAAAAAAATAAATCCACAATCAAATTTGTGGGACGTGCCCTGCTGGTGCATGACTAAATCGACATACTTGGAGTTGGAACCAAGCTGGTTGGAGTGAATGATTCGGAGGGGAGAAGACAGGACAGAGGAGTTCTGATGCCCGTCCTATTATCCCGGGTATGAGGGTGGATCACCCTAAGCGCTGAGATGAATTGTAGAGTTCGAGAACGGCTACTTTGGCAATGATATCCAGGTCTGAGGCGAATCGCTAGATGGCATGTTCAAGGCTCAGAGCAACTTGCCACAGCGAGGCCTGGGTCCTAATACGAAGTATAATACGCTGTTTGAACAATCTAAGTGCCAGCCCATCTACATGGAAAGAGAGGGTGTCGAGATTCGGGCGAGGTTGTATCACTCTGGGCATCGAGCCAATTTTGAAGATATCGAGAATGGTTCTTTTTGCAGCGAAACCTAGGCCCGGAGCAGTTTTCCGGTGGTGAGGCCGGGTCCTAGTGTGAGGTATAGACAATTTATATGCCTTCTTAGATAGTCTAAGGGCTCCTCTCTCCATGATGCTAAGAATGTGAGACCGTCCTCGACTGCTGTGCTTTGTGTCTGTGAACTTTGCAGTGACTTGCCCCGCTAACATGATGAACTCAATACTGAGACATTGGGCCTACTCTAGGCTGCTCTGGAGATTTGATCTATGGACTCAATTATGTTTGGAATGATGTTGTTATTGTTTGCTTCTGCTGTTTATATGCTTTGTTTTGTGTTCTTTCTCTGTGGGCACTGGGGGTTAGTCTTACTTTTTTTAATTAGGTTCCTTCGGGTTCCTTGATTTGCGTATACCTGTAAGCAAACAAATCTGAAGGTTGTATAATTTATATATTCTTTGATAATAAATGAACTTTGAAATTTTGAAGATTGAATGAAAAGATTCTCAAAGTGCTTAAAGCAAACGATAATTATCAGGTTTATTATCACCCACATGTGACATGAAATTTGTTAACTCAGCAGCAGCAGTTCAATGCAATACATAATCTAGCAGAGAGAGAAAAATAATAATAAATAAAATAAAAATAATAATAAATAAACACATAAATCAAGTACATTGAATAGATTTTTAAAAAACATACAAAAACAGAAATACTGAATATTAAAAATAAAGTGAGGCAGTGTCCAAGAGTTCAATGTCCATTTAGGAATCAGATGGAAGAGCGGAAGAAGCTGTTCCTGAGTTACTGAGTGTGTGCCTTCAGGCTTTTGTACCTGCTACCTGATGGTAACAGTGAGAAAAGGCCATGCCCTGGGTGCTGGAGATTCTTAATAATGGACGCTGTCTTTCTGAGACACCGCTCCCTAAAGATGTCCTGGGTAGTTTGTAGGCTAGTATCCAAGGTGGAGGGGCTGACTAGATTTACAACCTTCTGCAGTTTCTTTCAGTCCTGTGCAGTAGCCCCTCCATACCGGACAGTGATGCAGCCTGTCAGAATGCTCTCCATGGTACAACTAAAGAAGTTTTTGAGTGTATTTGTTGACATGCCAAATCTCTTAAAACTCCTAATAAAGCATAGCCGCTGTCTTGCCTTCTTTATAACTACATCGATTTGTTGGGACCAGGTTAGATCCTCAGAGATCTTGACACCCAGGAACTTGAAACTGCTCACTCTCTCCACTTCTGATCCCTCTATGAGGATTGGTATGTTCATCCTACCCTTCCTGAAGTCCACAATCAGTTCTTTCGTCTTACTGACGTTGAGTGCCAGGTTGTTACTGCAGCACCACTCCACTAGTTGGCATATCTCACTCCTGTACGCCCTCTCGTCACCACCTGAGATTCTATCAACAATGGTTGTATCGTCAGCAAATTTATAGATGGTATTTGAGCTATTGTGTATTTATTATTTCAAATGCTAGGATAAATCTTCAAGCAGAGAAGATTAATAGAAATTTAATAGGTGTGTTTAAAATCATTGAGGCACCTTGTTAAGAGTAGGGCGAATCTGTTCTTATTGACAAATGCAACGGAACCAGAGGGCAGCTTTCACAACAATTGGTGAGACAAACTGAGGTGAGAGGAGAAGAAAGACGTTAACACAACGTTGTTTTAATCCTTAATGCACCATCTGTCAGAAAGGGTGGTGGAAGCAGAGTCAAGAGTAATTTTTAGAAGGGAATTAGCTAACAACTTAGTGAGGAAACTCCAGGGAGATGGTAAAAGGTCAACAGAATGGAACTAAATATATTCATTCAATGAGCCTGTGTAGGTTGATGAGAAAATCACTCATGTGGTGTATGATTTTATGATTTGATGATTCTTCTGTAATTTAACCAAGTTCAAATGGTAAAGGATAATAACTTGTCAAATTATCCATTTGTTTTCAATTTTTCAAAACATGTGACATATCTGAAAAGTTGCCTTGAGGTAGATGTTACATTGAAAAATTATGATTCATTATTTTGCATTTCTTTCAATATTAATTTTAATAACAATAAAAAATAATTACATGCAAAGTCTAATGTATAGTGTCATGTTGATATGCATGATATATTTGAGTTGCAATGAAGAAATATCCAATAAAGAAAATAGAATAGCTATTGCTAGGATTGTGAAGACCCCAATTTTCCTTTTGTGTTCTTAATCTGCCTGTTATACACACAGAACTATGCCTGGAGTTAAACAGTGACATCCAATGACTTTTAATGCATGAGCTTCCCAGGTTTTTGTCCACTCATGTAGAAGGTCCACACTGCCCCTGTGCGACTTAAAGGAGATCTTCCTAAGGAGGTACCAGACTTTCATGAGCACTGTTAGATAGTCCTTGAGTGTAGCGGTAGCACTTCTCCGGGCTACCTACATCGGTATGTCTGCTGCAACCCCTTTGCTCAATGATGAACTGAAACTGAACCAAGCATAATCCTAACACACCACCACTTTCAACAGATCCTCTCTCCGGGAGTCTGATCTTCCCTATGTCCCCAGCTTCTCTCTCCTTCTCTCTCATCACACACTGTCGCAATTTCTCCTATACTCTCTCACTCACTCTTACAACCTACCTGGAAAGAAAATGTTTTTCACTGCATCATGCATGTAATGCCTCTTCCATTCCCCATCCTTCTTGGTCTGCATCACTGTCCACCTTCTCTTTTCATGCATCCAATGAATCCAAAGTTAATTATTTAAATAACTTAGCATGCACATAAAGATCTGCCTCCATAATGACAAAGGGAAAGAGAGATGAGATGCATGCACAACAATGGATGTACATTTACACATGCATGTTTGCATCTATATCAAAGTGCATACAGTAAATGTTATTATCTTTTTAATGAATTAGCTAACAGACACTTGCTTGGTTTTGCCAGCATGCATTTTCTGACTCCTGAATGATTATTGTAATTATCTGGACATCTACCACAGAGGTCTCAGTTTGAAACATATGGACTCGGGGGAAATTACTCTTATCTGTAAATGTTAATGACCCACATTTGAACAATGGAAATTTAATCACAGATCTACAGAATTAAAGAAGTGGCACTGAGATGTAATAAGCACCAATGGACACGTATTTACCCACAGTTAAACGTTTTCTTCTAATCTTAATGAAGAATGTCTGTTCTGCACTTTGTCATACTTAATCCAATTAGTCAAAACACCAATTCAGAAACAACATTTACAGTCTGAGTTAATCAGTTTTACATAAATCTCAGTTATATTTTTACATTCATTTTCTCATTGGACACATTAAATAAACATCACATTTAGAAGTCAGAGTTGTGTCAAATTTCAAAATAGTAACAAGTTAATTATGGACTATGTTACTTCACTATTCCCAGTTTGGAAAACCATTTTTTGTTCTTTGAAATAATATCCTGCGTCACTTGCAAAAGAGTAAGCTGTGAAACAAGAATTCAATGCGAAAAGGGAAGTAATAAGAGCCCTGACTGATTGATGGAAGTTCAACATCCGTACAACGTTCAAAGTTTTTGTAATATCAGAGTACATATATGTCACCACATACAACACTGAAATTCATTTTCCTGCAGGTATACTCAGCAAATCTATAGAATAGTATCTATAACAGGATCAATGAAAGATCAACAAGAGTGCAGAAGGCATTAAACTGTGCAAATGCAAATATAAATAAATAGCAATAAATAACAGAGAATATTAAATAAGATAAAGTGTCCTTAGAGTGAGATCATTGGTTGTGGGAACATCTTAATGAATGGAGGTGTTTCGTTAATGTAGCACTAAATCCTACCACGGCCCCAGAGTTTACAATCCTAACTTGCTTTTCTAAGCAAGTGAGAAGAACATTTACCCCTAGCCTCTTGTTGAATAGACAGATTGGCTTACAATACCATGGTCAGGAACTGACTGCATTGTTAATGCATTATGGCCTTTCCCACCAGGGCTGTCTTGTTATAAGAAGAAGAAGCAGAAGAGGCCTCCTTATCGAACCACATGCTCTCGCAAACACCATATCCCCAACCTCACCTCCCACAACTTTTTGAGAGCTCCATTCAAATCTGCTTGGGCCATCAGACAGATGCAACAAGATCTTATACCATCCATTTGGCAGGAAAACCTATTGAATGTGTTCAGTCATGCCATACACTTATTTAATAAAGAACATGAAAACGGCTCATGACCATCTCAAGAACAGATAATTTAGCCCTGAAATTAAGTTATAAATGAGGACAAAGTATACACTGGAACTACATTATGACACAAATAATACAGCCAATTAGCTTTTCCATTGTGGTTGGATTTTGTAACAATGAGGTCCAAGCTGGCAAAAATGAGTCACAGAAAATCTAAACAGTTTATCATCGCTGTCAAAATAAATTACATGGGTTGGTTACAGAAATATCATCCACAAGATTTTTGATATGATGTGACCTGTTGTCTGCTGCATCTATCAAATCTTGAGCCGCCTTCCTTATTTTCAACCATCCTCCAGGGAAGATTCCACAAGTCCCTTTCGTTGCAGCAGGCGGAATACACAAAATATTAGGTTGCCAGCAATGTGATTAAAGCCAATTAAAAGTGATTGCCTCTGATCTGTAATGGGCAGTGCGCCAGGTTCGGCAACAGCAAACAGAATATCAAGCTGCTGAGTACAACTAAGGTGGAGTTATTGCCTTTGTGCTCTCCCACAAGTCAAGCAGCCTGATCTCAATTATTGGGTTGCATGCTGTTTCCTGAAGGTGATGTTAATTTAGCCAAGTGTGCATTGGATTCTTTAGCATCTGCATTTCATGTGAGAGACAGTGCATTTGGAAGTTGCTGCTGATGTTACCTGCCGGGAAAGTGTATTAAACATGGTTCCAAATGAAGCATTCAAAGAAAAAGAAGTACTTTTGAATGAAAAGTGAACATCATTATTTAATTTTTAATTTTTAATTTTATTGACATACAGCGTGGAAAAGGCCCTTGCGGCCCTTCGAGCCAGCAATCCTCCAATTTTAATCCTAGCCTATTTACAGGACAATTTACAATGACAAATTAACCTACCAACAGGTACGTCTTTCAGCTGAGGGAGGAAACTAGAGCACCCAGAGGAAAACCAGAGCACCCAGAGGAAAACCATGTGGTCACGAGGTGAATGTACAAAGCCCTTACAGGCAGCGATGAGAATTGAACTGGGGTTGCTGGGTCTGTAAAGCATTGCGCTGACCACTACGCTACCATGCTGTATAAAAATGTAATTTGCAAAATAAATATAGTTACACTATATTTAAAGTTCATAGATTTTCAATTATATTTCTGATTTATCTTCTGGTTTAACACAACAGTCATTAACAGTACAGTTTTGTTTTTAAGAACGGGAACATTGCAAACTGTCTTTAAGCTTACCAAATGCTCTTTCCATCAGTTGACAAGTAAATTGATTAAAGTTACAATACAGCCAATATTTAATTGCATAATAAAACAGTCCCATGGAGTTGAATTGCTATCTCCAAACTGATTTTCATTCCAATCAATATCAGCCTTATAAGTCTCATGTTATCTGAGTATATTTCAGTTTTGATATTGTATTTTTATATGCTTTGTGGATTCACCATCACATTTTGGTTGACCCTTCAGAAAGAAGTTGAGAAATGTGATAAAAATCTCAGGCATTGAGCACAATGGAATATCTGCTCAAAGCTTCCCATCAAATCAAGAGGTTATCAATTTTATCAGCTTTAATTTAGCCGCATGTTGGCACAGTATCTCTCAAATTCATAGCTCATGGTGTTTTAAATTTAAGCACCATGGTATAGAATGGATTCTTTTCCTGGTGATCTGGGCAAGGCTATTTCCTGGAGGTACATATTGATTCAACATGCTCATATTAACTCTACATGTGTAGTAATTGACAGGCAGCACTTGGGAA
Organism: Mobula birostris; assembly: GCF_030028105.1. Lineage (NCBI taxonomy): Eukaryota > Metazoa > Chordata > Chondrichthyes > Myliobatiformes > Myliobatidae > Mobula > Mobula birostris. The sequence continues at coordinate 24,312,274 of NC_092374.1, read as the reverse complement.
TAAACTATAGTGATGAACTGCTGTAGAGAATCTGCATGCTGTTCCTCACCTTCCTGGGCAGGGAATACATTTGCAAGCCTTTATTAGCTGTGTATCTGGGAATTCCTGGAGGCAGCTGGGCATCATGGGTTATAATGTGCCTGTTATAATCATTACTAAGCAATCATTCCAAGATGAAAATAGTGGTACAGTGACCTTCGCACTGCAGGTAACACTGTGGCAGCCAAACAGTATGGCTCCATGTCTCAATGCAAATTATGGCAGATGTAGCTGCTGAAGCACAAATAATGTAGACAAAATTGTTCTATCAAGACCAAATCACTTTCTTTTTCTGGTTCATTCCGCTGAGAGAGTACAGACCTCTCCCTCTACTATTTTACTTGCAGTTGCTGCCAAAGGCAAATGCACCAACCACTTGAAAGATGACACAAATACCCTGAGGGAAACTCCTGAGTTGGTATAGATGTGGAGATGCTGTTTCCTCACACAGGAGAATCTAGGACTAAGAAGCGGAGACACAGGATCAGGGGTGACCCAATTAGAACAGAGAGGAAGTCATTCCTTTGTGGAAAATGTTTCAGATTTTTTAAACTGGTCTTCCCAGAGGGATGTGTATGCTCACTCACTGAGTACATTCAATGTTCAGATCAATGGATCTCTGAACACTGTGGTTAAAGTGTGTGGTTTCAGTTTGATTTTTATCTTTTGGCACACGCTGTGGTTTAACATTAAGTTATGCTTTATTAATTTCCTCCAGTAGTCAATGCAACCTCAGTGAGTCAAAGAGCCTTTTCTAATGTTGTAAGGCTCTATGCTTTCTTTTCGTATTAGATACATAATTCTTTGAGTATTTAGCTAATTTTCCCATCACGTATTATGACCGCAAGTTTTATAATACTTCATAAATAAAAGATCAAGTGAAGTACATACAATGTTACAGCAGGAATCAAAGTATATGAGAACTGCACACAGCAGTCAGATAGAATTGAGGCAGGGGATCAGTTGCAACCTAAACTGGATGACAGAAGGGTTTTGAAAATACATATCCCAATTCCTCTTTCTAGATTCATGCTCTTTGTCATTAGAGTGCAGCAGACAAGGACTAAATTGTTGTAGTGGTTGTGTTCACCGATCTCGAAGTGCTATTACTTATGCATGAATAAAGACAGGAAGAATGTTTACTGCCAGACAGTGAAAAATATTACCTTCTTTATCCCGAGACTTTACCCATTCTGAGACTAGGGTCAGGAAAGTCATCTGGTTACATCTAATTTTCTTGATTCCTGCACCCTGAAACCAAAAGCACTCTGGGCATGAAGAGAAAGGAACAGTGATTCCGATAGTAAAGTCTATACCTCCTTCCTATTGCTCAAATTAGGCCATGAGACCATGAGACCATAAGACATAGGAGCAGAACTAGGCCACTTAGCCCATCAAGTTTGTTTCGCCATTCCATCATAGCCGAATTATTATCCCTCTCAGCCCCATTCTCCTGCCTTCTCCGTGTAAAATGATGCCCTTGCAAATAAGATCATAAGACACTGGAGAATAATTAGTCCACTTGGCCCGTCGAGTCTGCTGCTGAACTAAATGAATCTAAGATATTTCTATGGCCAATATTGATCTACTTCTGCAAAGTGCAGAGCAAGTAGCATCATCTTAATAACATAGAGGAGGATGTTCCCAATCTACTGGCTTTGAAGAATACATGTCCCAGATATCAAAAGTCAGGAGCATCAGGGAAGTACTAAATTGTTCTTGAACTCTCTCTAAGTTGCTCAGGACCAAAGATCCACAGGTGACATTGAAATTAAATAATGGCTTCCTCATGCATGCTTCTGAAACAAAGAGTAATAGAACACTACAACCCAGAAACAGGCCCTTTAGCCCATCTAGTCTGTGCCAAACTATACATTTGCCTCGTCCCATCAGCCTGCACCCAGACCATAGCTCTTAACACCTCTTCCATCCATGTACCTGTCCAAATTTCTCTTAAAAGTTGAAATCAAACCTGCATCCACCACTTCCACTGGCAGCTCATTCCACACTCTCAGCCCCCACTGAATGAAGGAGTTCCCCTCATGTTCCTCCTTCAACATTTCACCCTTAAACTATGACCTCTAGTTCTAGTGTCATACAACCTCAGTGGATAATGCTTGCTTGTATTTACCCTATCTATACGCCTCATTAACATTTTTTACAACTTCAGTGTAACATCCCAGCTCTTGTAGTCAATAATTTGATTTATGAAGGCCAGTGTCTGTGTTAGCGTCTCATAGGGTCTAAGGGAACACCTTGTCAGGCCCTGGGTATTTATCCACTCTAGCTTTCCTCAAGACATCAAACAACTCCTGCTGTGTAGTCTATATATTAATCCATGACCTCACTGCCACTTTGTCTCACTTCTATAGACTCTGTGTATGTATCTCAAGTAAATACAGATGCAAAAAATTTATTTAAGATTTACCCCATCTCTTTCAGCTCCATGTATAGTTGACCACTCTGAACTTCAAAAGTACAAATTTTGTCCCTTGCTATCCTTTTGCTCTTAATATATCTGTAGAAGACCTTGGGATTCTCCTTCACCTGGTCTCCAAGAGCAACATCATGCCTTGTTCTAGCCCTTTGGATTTTCTTTTTAAGTGTTCTTGTGTATTTCTTATATTCCTCAACACCTCATTAATTCCAATACCTGCTATGCACTTCCTTCCTCTTCTTAAACAGGGCCTTAATATCCCTCAAAAGCCAAGGTGCCCTAAACCTGCTATCCTGCCTTCCAGCCATCTGAGAAAATATCCCTTTCTCTGTGGCAATATAGGGAAAAGAGACAGAACAAAAGCAGCTTTCGCTGCATATTGATGAATCATAATACTACAGGCAATAAGAATGTTTCAGACAAAAAATATGGGTAACAATTTCCTTAGTAAGTTTTGTATCCTTTGTTGTAATACAACTGCTTTTATCTGGATTGACTCCAGAAACTTTTAAGCAGAATATTTCAAAACTGAAAAAGAAAAATCTGCTGGGATAGAAGTGATCACATAATAGAAGCAACTGATTCTTATCAATATCCCCATAATATTTCAATCAGCCTCGGATAATGTGGTGAGCCAAGGGTTGTTGTTGCTATTGTTAGCAGAAATCTTATTTGACTGAGGTGTTACAAGAACATATACATTTGAACAATTTGATATCAGAAAGCATTATAGTCATAAAATAGGCTTAGAATATTTTTATAATAGTAAACACGAAAACCAATAGATCTAGCTCGCAAAATAATAGAAGAGATTAGACCCCGAATTGATGAAGCTGCATGCTAAGTGACACTGGACAAATATTGTTAGTAGAAAATGCAGCTGATAAAGTCTGCTGAGATGTATCGAAGTTCAAAGTACCATCCTCCGGTCTTCAAATAGTTTCAGAGTACTTCCTTTAATTCTTTTCTCATTTTCAACAAACTTTAAATATCTCTCCATCTTGACAAATTGTAACAAATGTCCTGATACAAATTTAACACATGCCTCATTTAATTCCATAATAGATTTATTGTTTGGAAAAGGAAAGTTGTCAATCTTGTCAACTTTAAATTGATCATCTCCAATGACGGGGTGACAAAAGTCTTTTTAACAAGCTTGTCCACAATGCAGGGAACAGTTTACATAGTAAATGGTGAAGATTGTGCTACAGATCTAGCTGTACCACCAGCCAGGATTTACCATTGCAGTTACGAGTAACTGACAATACTTGACAATGTAGAAAATTGCAGTTACGTTCTGTCCATAAAACTGCAGCACAAATTCAATTATCATTTATTGCACATGTCCTACCCAAATTTGTCTTTTCAAAATGCATTACTTCTTATTCATCAGGATTAATTCCATTTGCCAATGTCCTTTCAAATTTCCATTCAATCTAAATCCTTTTGGAGCTTTAGGCAACCTTCCTCACTATCTACATCACCACCAAATTCTATGTCATTCCAAACTTACTAATCATACCTCCTTTAGTAATTTTAAATTTGTCAACATATATTGCAAACTACAAGGGTCACATACTGATCCCTGCAGTACATGCTACTCACAGACTTCCCATCAAAAATAAAGCATCATTCCACCATTATCCTCGGCTTCTATCATCAAGCCAAATTTGGATCCAATTAGAGGGCTTTTTGAGTATCCTCTATGTACACCAAGTCATTTATTTGAGCTTTACACTTTCAAGACATCTTGTTACAATTTGTCAAGATGGTGAGATATCTAAAGTTTGTTGAAAATGGGAATAAATTGAAGGAAGTGTTCTGAAACCACCAAAAGACATTGACTGGAGGCTGATACGTTGAACTTTGATACATCTCAGCAGACTTAGCTGCATTTCCTACAAACAATATTTGTCCAGTGTTATTTAGCATGCAGCTTTCAAATTTGAAGGGACCTACTGTTAGGCTGATTTAAATGCTGGGCCAGATTGAAAAGATTAGGGTGTGAGGGCCAGAGGCAAGGCATGGGCTAATGTTCAGCTCGCTGCTCCGTGAGGTTTACTTGTCTCCGTGCTGAACTGAGGCTGTGGTCTGCAACTAAAGGGCTCCTGGATAGGCTGTGATTGACACCATGGCTGTGGACTCACTTTTAGGAACTTCATTTCTGAATGCTATTTGCTTACTGTTTGCAAGATGGTTTATTTTTTTTCCTGCACATTGTATGTTTGATTGTCTTTTTTAAATGGGTTCCATTGTTTTTTTTTGTTTTGAGGCTGCCTGTTAGGAGATGAATCTCAAAGTTGTATGTAATGTATGTACTTTGATAATAAATGTACTTTAAACTTTTCCACCATCCACCTTTACCAATTAGTTCAAATCCCCAGGAGAAGGAGAATCATTACTGTGTTCAGCCTCTGTTGAAGCTTCATTACTGAAGAACTGGAAGAAAGCTGCCAAACATCATTTGTCAGCTCCTTCACATGTAGCACTGCTATCAGATTTTCCTAAACAGTTCTTTGTAACCCATTAGCAAACAAAGTGTACTTGTATCCATCAACATCATTACTCTTAAATAGCTCCCAAGTGCGATAAGATGGAGTCTTAACTTTACGATCTACCTTGCTACGATCTTGCACTTTAGTGTTTCCCTCAACTGCACTCTCTGTAGCCATTACACTTTATTCTGCATTGATATTGTTTTACCTTGTTCTATCTCAGTGCTCTGTGTGATGAATTGATCTGTCTGAACAGTATGGAAGACAAGCTTTTCACTGTACTTCAGCACATGTGACAATAATAAACCAATTCCACTTCCAATTCTTGTTGGCAAAGCAATATCATGCTGAGATATTATAACCATGAACGTGGGGCCCCTACTATTTGTGATTTTTATAAGTGACCTGGATGAGGAAGTGGAGGGATTGGTTAGTAAATCTGATGATGACACAAAGGTCGGGGGTGTTGTGGATAGTGTGGAGGGCTGTCAGAGGTTACAGCAGGACATTAATAGGATGCTAAACTGGGCTGAGAAGTGGCAGTTGGAGTTCAACCCAGATAAGTGTGAGGTGGTTCATTTTGGTAGGTCAAATATGATGGCAGAATATAGTACCAATGGTAAGACACTTGGCAATTTGGAGGATCAGAGGGATCTTGGGTGCGCAGGTTGACTCTGTGGTTAAGAAAGCCTACAGTGCATTGGCCTTCATCAATCGTGGGATTGAATTTAGGAGCCGAGAGGTAATGTTGCAGCTATATAGGACGCTGGTCAGACCCACTTGGAGTACTGTGCTCAGTTCTGGTCGCCTCAATACAGGAAGGATGTGGAAACCATAGAAAAGGTGCAGAGGAGACTTACAAGATGTTGCCTGGATTGGGGAGTGTGCCTTATGAGAATAGCTTGAGTGAACTCGACCTTTTCTCCTTGAAGCTACGGAGGATGAGAGGTGACCTGATAGAGGTGTATAAGATGATGAGAGGCATTGATCATGTGGATAATCAGGGGCTTTTTCCCAGGGCTGAAATGGCTAGCATGAGAGAGAGCACAGTTTTAAGGTGCTTGGAAGTAGGTACAGAGGAGATGTCAGGGGTAAGTTTTTTTACGCAGTGAGTGGCGAACATGTGGAATGGGCTGCCGATGACGGTGGTGGAGGCAGAAACAATAGTGTCTTTTAACAGACTCCTGGATAGATACATGGAGCTTAGAAAAATAGATGGCTATGGGTAAGCCTAGGTAATTTCTAAGGTAAGGACATGTTTGGCACAGCTTTGTGTGCCGAAGGGCCTGTATTGTGCTGTAGGTTTACTATGTTTCTAGAGTTCTTGATCATAACATCCCTAGTAATATGCAAAGAGGCATATTAGTCAAAGTAAAATTTATTATCAAAGTACCTATATATTACCATATACTACCTTGAGATGCAGGCATTTACAGACAAATAAAGAAATACAATATAATTTATGAAAAACTACACAGAAACAAAAAAAAAATGACAAACAACCAATGCACAAAAGAAGACTAAATGTGCACATTAAAAAAATACTGAACACCAGCTGTGGAGTTGTTGAAAGTGAGTCTGTAGGCCGTAGAATCAGTTCAGAGTTGTGGTGAGTGAAGTTATCCATGCTAGTTCAGGAGCCTGATGGTTGTAGAATGATGTGTACCCAAGGAACAATAAAGAACATTTCACGGCATATGACAGAGATGATAAACCTGATTCTGATTCATGAGGATCGAACTGGATACGTCTGAAGCACGATTTGGTTATTCACCTCATTGCTCTTCCTTTCTTGAAAAGGTTGACTATTTCATATTGTTTATTCCCTGGAACACTTTGATTATGTCAATAGTTCAATGGTTCAATTTAACATCAGAGGATGTATTCAATATACAACCTGAAATCCCTGCTCTTCTCAGACATCCACAAAACAGAAAAACCCCGAAGAATGAATGACATAAAACTTTGGAACTCTAAAGCCCTCTCACCACTCCCATGCACAATCATCAGCAAAAGCATCAACCCTCTCCCCTCCCCCTCCCACCACTTGCTCCGACAAAAGCATCAGCCCACACCACCCATCATGCAAGCAAAAGCAAAGCCTCCGAGCATCATGACCTAGAGTCCGTTAAAAACTACGGTCACTGATGGAAATTAGACACAATCATCCTTTGTTAATTTGAATGATCCAAAGCTAAAATCAATATTAGAAGCTGAATCATGACATCAGAGGTTTGGAATGTCTGATTTTGTCAGGTTGAGCAAGAGCTGAGGAAATGAATGCTTAAGTTCAACCCATCAAATCTACTCCAGCTATGCATTTCAGATGAAACATACAAATTAGGGTCGGAGTAGGTCTGATCTCTTCAGATTCCACCAATTCATAAAGTCATTGCTGATATGATTATAATCTCAGCTCCTCAATTCTGTCTATATGCAGTGATATTTCACCCCCCTTTCTATTGAGTCTCTATTTTCCCTGGAGATACCTTAGAGAAAATGATCTATCAACCCATCTACTCCATGCTGAACTATGACTCTCCCTAGTCCCATCGACATGCACCTTGACCATTGCCCTCCATATCCCTCCCATCCATGAACTTACCGAAACTTTTCTTAAATATTGATATCAAACCACATCCACCACTTCCACTGGAAGCTCATTCCTCACTCTCACCACCTTCTGAGTTCAGAAGTTCCCACTTAAATTCCTCTTGGACATTTCGTCTTTCACCCTTAATCCATGACCTTTATTTCTTGTCTCACCAATATCAAAAGAAAAAAAAGCCTGCTTTCCTTTACCCTTGTCTACACCACTCAGAATTTTATATACTCCTTGAAGCACGTTCAATAACTCCAAAAGACTGAGGTGTGGTAAAATACTGAAAGGCTTTTATTCGTTGTATAATACGACCTCTACGGTGAGTGTCTGCCCCTGAACTGAGGGGGAGGGGCAAGATGAGACACCTTTATACAGGACTCTGTGGGAGGAGCCACAGGGGCAGTCAGCAGAGGGGCGTGTCCAGACTGTTAACCCAGTTACAACATATATACATGGTTTACCACACTTCTATCAAATCTCCCCTCTTTCTCCAACACTCCAAGGAATAAAGTCCGAACCTATTCAATCATTCTCTATAACTCAGTTCCTGACAACATCCTTGTAAATTTTCTTTGTACTCTTTCAATCTTATTGATATCTTTTCTGTAAGTAAATGACCAGAGCTGCACAGCAAACTCCAAATTATAGTCTTATACAATGTCAACATAACATCCCAACCCCTATACTCAATACTTTGATTTATGAAGTCCAATATGCCAGAAGCTCTCTTTACCACTTATTTCTTTGTGAAACCACTTCCATATTCATTTCAGGTGCAGGAGAAAGAGCTTTCAAATTACCCATGACACTCTGATAGAGAAACAAAAACATCATCTTAACTCTGTTTAAAATGGCAAATAGCTTACTTTTAATGGTGATCCCCAGTTCGAGATTCTCTGACAAGTAAAAAAAAATCCCCTCCACATCCACCCTGTCAAGTGAGTTCATATCTTATAAGTTTCAACTCATTGTCCCTACACACCTTTCTAACCTCTAGCAGACTCAAGCCAAATAAGGCAATCCACCCACTGTAAAAAGCTTCACAATGTGCTTCCAAAAACATTTTAATCATTTCATAACTCAGGAGACCAGTAATGCAAATAACACTCCAGAGAATAAAAAAACAGAAAATTCTGGAAATACTTAGCAAGACAGACTATTTCTGAGGAAAAAAGAAAAGACAATTATTAACTTTGTTTCGCTTCTGACAGAATCAGCTTAATCTTCACAGTGTTTCGTATTTAGTTTTTATATTTTTATTTCAGCAGTATATTTTAATTTTCATTGCTTTCCAAATGTTCTGTCTGCTATATCCTTTCCAATTGAAGCATAATCTCTTGACCTTTGCATTCAATTCCCCAAGCAATAGATAATTGCATAATAATAGCTTTCTCAATTGATTGCTATACCTGCTTACAAGCATGTTGTAAAGTCAAGCACCCAGATCCTTTTGCCCTCCAAAGCTCTGTTATATTTTAGTAGTTGGATAATATGTTATTTTCCTTTTCAATGCAAAATACATAGAAGAAACATAGAAACAAAGAAAACCTATATCACAATACAGGCACTTCGGTCTACAGTGCTGTGCCGAACATGTACTTACTTTAGAAGTTACCAAGAGTCTCTTAAAAGACCCTATTGTATCTGCATCCACCACCATCATCAGTAACCCACTCCACGCAATCACCACTCTCTATCTAAAAAAATTTACCCCTGACATCTCCTCTGTACCTACTTCCAAGCACCTTAAAACTGTGCCCTCTCCTATTCACCATTTCAGCCCTGGGAAAAAGCCTCTGACTATCCACACGATCAATGCCTCTCATCATATTATATACCTTGATCAAGTCGCCTCTCATCCTGTCACTCCAAGGAGAAAAGGCCAGGTTCACTCAACCTATTCTCATAAGGCATGCTCCCCAATCCAGGCAACATCCTTGTAAATCTCCTCTGCACCTTTTCTACAGTTTCCAATTCCATCCTGTAGTGAGGTGACCAGAACTGAGCACAGTACTCCAAGTGGGGTCTGACCAGGGTCCTATATAGCCGTAACATTACCTCTCGGCTCTTGAACTCAATCCCACAGTGGATGAAGACCAATACACCGTATTCCTTCTTAATCACATAGTCAACCTGCGCAGCAGCTCTGAGTGTCCTATGGACCCAGACTCCAAGATCTATCTGATCCTCCACACGGCCAAGAGTCTTACCATTAATACTATATTCTGCCATCATATTTAACCTACCAAAATGAACCACCTCACACTTATCTGGGTTGAACTCCATCTGCCACTTCTCAGCCCAGTTTTGCATCCTATCAATGTCCCGCTGTAATCTCTGGCAGCTTTCCACACTATCCACAACACACCAACCTTTGTATCATCAGCAAATTTACTGACCCATCCCTCCACTTCCTCATCCAGTTCATTTATAAGAATTACAAAAAGAAGGGGTCCCAGAACAGAGGCCTGAGGCACGCCACTGAAAACTGACCTCCATTACCTACATCATCCATATGACCCGTCTACAACCAATCTTTGCCTTCTGTGGGAAAACCAGCTCTGGATTCACAAAGCAATGTCCCTGTGGTCCCATCCTCCTTATTTTCTCAATAAGCCTTGCATGGGGTCCCTTATCAAATGTCTTGCTGAAATCCACATACACTACATCTACTGCTCTACCATCATCAATGTGTTCAGTCACATCCTTAAAAAATACAATCAGGCTCGTAAGGCACAACCTGCCTTTGACAGGGCCATGCTGACTATTCCTAATCATAATATGCCTTTCCAAATCTTCATAAATCCTGCGTCACAGGATTTTCTCCATCAGCTTACCAACCACTGAAGTAACACTCACTGGTCTATAATTTCCTGGACTATCTCTACTCCCTTTCTTGAATAAGGGAACAACATCTGCAACCCTCCAATCCTCCAGAACCTCTCCCATATCCATTGATGATGCAAAGATCATCACCAGAGGCTCTGCAGTCTCCTCCCTCACCTCCCACAGTAGCCTTGGGTACTTCTCGTCCGGTCCCGGAGAATTATTCAACTTGATGCTTTCCAAAAGCTCCAGCAGATCCTCTTTTTTAATGTCTATATGCTCAAGCTTTTCAGTCCGTTCGAAGTCATCCCTACAATTGTCAAGGTCCTTTTCCGTAGTGAATACAAAAGCAAAGTACTCATGAAGTTCCTCTGCTACCTCCTCCGGTTCCATACACATTTTTCCACTGTCACACTTGATTGGTCCTATTCTGTCATGTCTTATCCTCTTGCTCTTCACATACTTGTAGAATGCCTTGAGGTTTTCCTTTATCCTGTTCTCCAAGGCCTTCTCATGGCCCTTTCTGGCTCTCCTAATTTCATTCTTAAGCTCCTTCCTGCTAGCCAAACAATTATCTAGATCTCTATCATTACCTAATTTTATTTGAACCTTTCGTAAGCTTTTCTTTTCTTCCTGACTAGATTTTCAACAGCATTTGTACACCATGGTTCCTGTACCCTACCATCCTTTCCTTATCTCATTGGAACGTAACTATGCAGAATGCCACACAAATATCCCCTGAATATTTGCCACATTTCTGCCGTGCATTTCCCTGAGAACATCTTGTCCCAATTTATACAAGTTCCTGCCTGACAGTATCATATTTCCCCTTACTCCGATTAAACATTTTCCTAACTTGTCTGCTCCTATCCCTCTCCAATGCTACGGTAAAAGAGTTAGAATTGTGATCACTGTTTCCAAAATGTTCTCCCACTGAGAGACCTGACACCTGACCAGGTTCAGTTCTCAATACCTGATCAAGTACAGCCTCTCGTCTTGTAGGCTTATTTACATATTGTGTCAGGAAACCTTCCTGAACACACCTAACAAACTCCACCCCATCTAAACCCCTTGCTCTAAGGATGTGCCAATCAATATTGGGAGAATTAAAATCTCCCATCACAACAACCCTCTTGTTCTTGCACTGTTCCAGAATCTGTCTCCCTATCAGCTCCTCGACGTCCCTCTTACTATTGGGTGGTCTATAAAAAACACCCGGTAGATTTATTGACCCCTTTCTGTTTCTAAGTTCCACCCACAAAGACTCAGTAGACAATTTAATCATGACTTTCTCCTTTTCTGCAGCTGTGTCACTATCTTTGATCAGCAGTGCCACACCCCCATCCCTTTTGCACCCTTCCCTGTCCTTTGTGAAACATCTTAAGCCTGGCACTCTAAGTAGCCATTCCTGCCGCTAAGTCATCCAAGTCTCTGTAATGGCCACAACATCATTACTCCAAGTATTGATCCATGCTCTAAGCTCATCTGCTTTGTTCATGATACTCTTTGCATTAAAATAGACACATCTCAAACCATAAGGCTGAGCACATCCTTTCTCTGTCACCTGCCTATCCTCCCTCTCACACTGCCTATAAACCTTCTCTATTTGTGAGCCAACTGCCTCTTCATCCGTTTCTTTAGTTTGGTTCCCACCCCCCAGCATTTCTAGTTTAAACCCTCTCCAATAGCCTTAGCAAACCTCCCTGCCGGGATATCAGTTCTCCTCAGATTCAAGTGCAACACATCCTTACTGTACAGGTCACACCTGCCCTAAAAGAGGTAATTTTGCATTTTTCCACATTTCCCCAGTTATTGACCTTTGCCACTTATGTCATTTGTCTCTGTCTTTGGATCCTCTTTATATTGCTGTTCCAACTTGCTTTCCTAACTCCATTGCATCTTCAGTATATTTAGCAACGATATTTCAAGTCCTTCATCCTGATGGTAAAATGTTAGGGTCCCAGTATTAATTCCCATGCACAGCCAATGTTGCGACCTATGAACAGGAATGATCCATTTATGCCACGTATCAGCTCCCTATTAGCCAGTCAATCATTTTTCAGCACTGATGCATTTATCTCTTAAACCAAGAGCTTTCATTTTCTGCAATAATCCTTGGTGCAGAGCTGATTGAATTTATTTTCGCTAACAAACAATTCTCTGGAGGAATTCATTGACTCAAACAGAATTTGTGGTGTGGTGGGGCTGGTGGGGATTGCCTTTTCGTGGGGCTGAAACACTGCAGAAGCCTTTATGCAGGTTTCAGCCTGAAATATCGACATTCCATTCCCCCCCTTATAGATATTGCTCAATATACCGAGTTACATAGAACATAGAACATTGAAATTTATAGCACATTACAGGCCCTTCGGCTCACAATGTTGTGCCGACCATGTAACCGACTCTGGAGATTGCCTAGAATTTCCCTAGCGCGTAGCCCTCTATTTTTCTAAGCTCCATGTACCTATCTAAGAGGCTCTTAAAAGACCCTATTGTATCCGCTACCACCACCACCGCTGGCAGTGCACTCCACACACCCATCACTTTCTGTGTGAAAAATTGACCCCTGACATCCCCTCGATACCTATTTTAAAGCAGCTTAAAACTACGCCCCCTGACGTTAGCCATTTCAACCCTGGGAAAAAGCCTCTGCTTATCCACACAATCAATGCCCCATTGGAGTTCCTCCAAAGGATTTTTTGTTTTTCATATTCCAGCATCTGCATTCTCTGTATTTCCAACAAATTTATTTTGGAATTCTAAATATAAAATATATTGTTCTCCTTTATCCTCAGTGCAAGTTAACTTTGATCCCTTAAAAAAAAAACGCCCTCATTACATGCCAAAGGGTCTCAGCCCGAAACGGCGACTGTAATTTTTTTTCATAGATGCTGCCTAGCCTAGTGAGTACCTTCAGCATTTTGTGTGTGATGCTTGGACTTCCAGCATCTGCAGATTCTCTCTTGTTTGTAATTCCCTCGTTGCCTTGAACTTTCCTGAGTATTCCATTATAATATTGTTAAGAATAGTTTTTAATATTCCTTTATGTTAGGCTAACTTGCCTGAAGCTTCCTACTTTCTTCCTCCCATAATGAAATAGTCATATTTGGTATTTTCCAATTGAGTGAAATCTTCTCCAAATCAAAGGAAATTTGAAAATTTAAATACAATGTATCAATTATCTCACAGCCAATGACAGAGGAATACTAACAGCTGAAGGGTCTCCTTCAAGTTTTACACCATCGTTAACTGGAAATAAATTACTCATCCTTCACTGGGTCTAACAGCAATCCTTGTTGAGCAGCAGGTGGAAGTACTTCACCAGAAGAATTGGAGCAGTTGAAGAGATCAGCTCACTATCACTTATTAAGCTCAATTAGGGATGGACAAATTGATAAATAAATCCACCTGTAATGGGGTCTTAATATTTCTGTCATTCATTCTTTGTGTATTGTTTTCTGTTTAGTGGATGTCTGTGAAGAATGAGAATTTCAGGTTGTTTGCGATATACATTCTCTGGTGTGAAATTGAACCATTTGAATTAGCGTATCGGGCTTGAGCTCCAACATTTATCCTTTGACATCTTTTACCCCATTTAGAGAATGTGAAGTCCTTTCCTCAACTTCTCTGGAAGGGAACACACAAAGTGAATATCAGAGAGCTGAAATGAAAATAGGAGGTACAGAAATGCTCAGCAGGCCAAGCACTAAGAAAGAAACAGAACATTGATATTTCTGGTCAACGAATCATCACTGATTCAAACCTTTTATGTTTTGCTTCTGTGTCTGTCACTGCTGCCTATTTACAGAGTATGCCTAGCATTTTCCTTTTGTCATCTCTGTATAAAGCACAAGGGTCAATATTAAATATCCTGGCAGCTCCCGAGTTCCTTTTGCTACAAATACTGATCTACCTACTTGTGAAAAGGCGCAACCTGCCCTGAATCAATATCCTTCGATGCAACTTTGTTCCACGTGATCTATCCTGTCTTTCTCTAAAATGTGTTCACTTCCTATATTTGAGCTCTGGTTCATGCTCAGAAGGAGAGAAACTTAACACGTTTCCTTCCATCTCATCTCTATCTTAAATTGAAAACCTCTCATTCCACCTTCTGTTATTTAGCTGAACTCTACCCAGACATCCACTTTTCTTCTTATGATATCATTTTGAAATCCTAATATCATCCGGGACCACTCCTTCCTGAAACTATTCCATGCCATTTCAGATTTATTTTCATAGTGTTGATGAAATGTGCAAACTATCAGCTAGCAGTGGCCTTTTGTTAACTTCAACAAATTGTTTTAACTTACAGATCAATATGACCAGATGGAGAGGATGTGGAGAGAATGTTTCCCCTAGTCGTGGAGTCTAAGACCAGAGGGCACAGTCTGAGAATAGAAGGACATCCTTTTAGAAAAAAGATGAAGATTAATTTCTTTAGCCAAAGGGCAGTCAATCTGTGGAATTCATTTCCACAGATGGCCATGGAGGCCAAGTAATTGGATATATTTTAAAGCAGAGGTTCTTGATAATTAAAGGTGTGAAATGCTGTGGGAAGAAGGCAGGAGAATGGGGTTGAGAGGGATAATAAATCAGCCATGATGGACTGGCACAGCAGGCTCAATTGGCTGAATGACCTAATTCTGATCCTATAATTTCAGGTCTTATAACCTTATGTATCAGATAGTCTACAGGTCTTATTTTCCCTCTTTAATAACCACCTCACATTGATCAAAATCCTTAAGCAATCACTGATCAGCTAATTAATTGGTGATTGGCAATTTATTTCTTATTTTCATGTGTACCAAGATACAGATGATAGCTTTGTTTTGCATGCCACTCAGGTAGCCCATTCCAAGTACATCGAAACAATACAAAGGGAAACACGATAATAAAATGGAGGAAGTGCGATAGAGGTAGATAAATCAGGTACATGGGCTATGATGAAATAGGTTAGGGGCCATGAGCACAAGGGATCCTGCAGATTCTGGAAAACCTGAGCAACATCCACAAAATGCTGGAGGAATCCAGCAGCTCAGGCAGCATCTATGGAAATGAATAAAGAGCTGACAATTCGAGCTGAGAATCTTCATCAGGACTATTCAATTCAGAGTTCAATGTTGTCATACAAGAGGTCTGTTCAGCAGGAGTGAAGTTGTCCAACCTTCTTTAATTATTTTCTACTATCTAGTATTATCTAATCAGAAAGGCAATATTAGAGCATCATTAAGAAATACTGCACAAACAAAATTTAAAAACTATATTAACAAACTCTGATATTTCTTTTGACCAAAATACAAACCAATTCACTTGGTAGAACATTACTTAAAATGAAGAAAAAAGGAAACTACTTAGTTTGAATTCCTTAATTTTATCTAACTTTTATTTATCAATTTATTCTTTCATTGGTCATGGCCGTGTCCAATACTTCTAAAAATAGCTTCTACAGTATTTAACTTTAATAGTTCAATGAGTTATTGCATTTAAAACCTTTTGCAAAGACCAAAATAATTTAGAAGGAAACACATAATGATAATCATTTTTTCTTCATTAAACCAGTTATAATCCAATAAAATATCTTATGCCTTATAATTATATTGTTGATTAGCATTGATTATTAAAGATGTGCTGTAAATAACATCTGAGAATTTGGAATACATTCCATTTGGTTAGCTTCTTCACACTTCACTTGTGACAATCGCTCAGTCTAGCATAATTATTTGTGAAAAATAATCACTGAACTCTGATAAGTGAAAATCAGTAGATTTTCCTATCAGGCATTTCGTATGCTTGATTTACTTAGTTAATTATGAACTTGGTTTGCATCGAGGTTAGAAGGTTGTAGTCTTCCCTTCCAATAAGATACAAAAATTCTTCCAGATTTTATACTGACCAAATCCATTTATCTCACTGTGCATGATGCTTATCTGCCAATATTACAGACATTCAAACTTCTTTCTTTGTATCTGCAAATATTCAGATGGAAATCAATATCTCATAAATCAATTGATCAACACAAATGATTTAAGTATCTTTAAATAATTAATCAGCATTGCAGTGATGGATTCCTACAACATAATCTCATTTCAAGCCGGATTAACTTGCAATGCTAAGGATTGGATGCCAATGACTCTGCAATTAGATAAGCCAGAAATTGAGGCATAATGAAGCACTCAATTGGATTGACACAGATTAGAACTGTGGTAAGGATAATTGGTTGTGATTTTGTTTACATTCAACAAAATAAGTATCCTGTAGGTCGAGAGGCATTTCTCTTCCTAAGTACTAGCAGTTTCAGGGTGCCAACCAAGCTATAGTACCAGTCCTGGGCTGTGCTTTGTGAATCTAGTAGAAGTTCCCTAGGATTTACGTAGGAACACCTGTTAAACTACATCTGGAGTATTTAGCTTCTATTTGCTCATGTACTTAAATGATGGGGTGAGGATGAATGGGAAGAAGAAAGCAAGCTTCTTTTTCAATGGTTTTGCTATTTTGTATAATATTTATACTTTAGTGTGATTAGAAGTTTATATATTTTTAAAACAATTATTTTAAGCAACACACACACAATTAGTGGAGGAACTCAGCAGGTCAGGAGGCATCTATGGAAGGGAAATAATATCGATACCCTACATTGGAACTAGAAAGGAAGGGGGCAGAAGCCAGAATAATAAAGTGGGAGGAGTAATTATTATTATTATTTTATTTTGATGACTGTTGAAATGTTTCAGAAACATTGATTGCTAGTAAAGTGGAGTAAATATACACATGTTTACATATGACTGTGTGGCTAGGCATAGCTCAAATACCATCTACAAATTTGCTGAAGGTACAGTCATTGTTGGTAAAATCTCAGGTGGTGACGAGAGGGCGTACAGGAGTGAGATATTGCAACGAGTGGAATGATGCCACAGCAACAACCTGGCACTCAACGTCAGTAAGACGAAAGAGCTGATTGTGGACTTCCAGAAGGGTAAGACGAAGGAGCACATACCAATCCTCATAGAGGGATCAGAAGTGGTGTGAGTGAGCAGCTTCAAGTTCCTGGCCATCAGGATCTCTGAGGATCTAACCTGGTCCCAACATATTGATGTAGTCATAAAGAAGACAAGACAGTGGCTATCCTTTATGAGGAGTTTGAAGAGATTTGGCATGTCAACAAATACACTCAAAACTTCTCTAGTTATATTGTGGAGAGCATTCTAACAGGCTGCATCACTGTCTGGTATGGAGGAGCTACTGCACAGGACCGAAAGAAGCTGCAGAAGGTTGTAAATCTAGTCAGCTCCATCTTGGGCACTAGCCTACAAAGTACCCAGGACATCTTTAGGGAGTGGTGTCTCAGAAAGGCAGCATCCATTGTTAAGGACCTCCAGCACCCAAAGGCATGCCCTTTTCTCACTGTTACCATCAGGTAGGAGGTACAGAAGCCTGAAGGCACACACTCAGCGATTCAGGAACAGCTTCTTCCCCTTTGCCATCCGATTCATAAATGGACATTGAAGCTTTGAACACTACCTCACTTTTTTTAATATACAGTATTTCTGTTTTTGCACATTTTTAAAAAATCTATTCAATATATGCAATTGATTTACTTGTTTATTTATTATGTTTTTAAATTTATTATTATTTTTTTCTCTCTGCTTGATTATGTATTGCATTGAACTGCTGCTGCTAAGTTAACAAATTTCATGTCACATGCCAGTAATAATAAATGTGATTCTGATTCTGATTCTAAACGGGGTGAAACCGAACTGAAGTAACAGTGTGTCATACAACATCTATGGGAGTCCTGATGCAGGATTTTGACATAAAATGTCAACAATTCCTTTCCTCCCACAGATGCTGCTCAACCTATTGAGTTCCTCCAAAACAGTGGTTGTTGCTGCAGATTCCAGTATCTGCTGTCTTTTGTGGTTCCTGAAGTAGAACTTTGCCCACTGTCAAAGGCTACCAAATGAGTTTCATGAATGGGACTCATTCCAGGCTGCCCTGTGTTGTTTATGTATATCTATATATGGTCTCACCTTCGCTCTCCAGAAACACCTGGCCCAGTAAGATGAGCCTCATAGATTTCAGAAACTTAATTCAGGACAGTGAAAGTTAAGGGTGGCAGGTTATGTCCAGTATGCTCCATCATCATCATCATCAGGTGCCATGCCCAGTTTGAGCTTTGACTGCCATGGTACACATGCTCCTGTTTCGGGTCAAGTGGATCAATTCATTGGTATTCATTTCCAGTTCTCTGGCTGCTGTATCCCATCATCATTTGTCTTTGTTTTCCTGTTACTTTCTTCCCTTCAATCTTTCCCATAATTACCGTGCATTCTAACTCCTCTTTCCTAATCACGTCTAATGGTCACGTTGCCTCTTCATGATCTCACACATTATTTTTCTTTTTGTGTTTGCTCTGTTTATGACATCCTCATTAGATATTCATTTCATCCACGATATTCTTTGTATCCTCCTCAAAACCACATCTCTGCTGCTACAATTCGTTTCCTCATGTTACTACATATTGTCCAACATTCTGAGCCATATAACATAACTGCATAAACATAACATTTCAGTACTCTGAGGTGGGTTGTCATGCTTAGTTTCGTGTTGGTCAGTATACTCTTCATTCTCGTAAAGGTGTCTTTTGTCATCCCTATTCTTCTTTTAATGTCCATGTCGCACCTGCCATCTGATATCACCCAGCTTCCTAAGTAGCAAAAGTTCTTTACTTGTTTTATGTCTTCCCCATTTATTCTCAGCCTGCAGATAGGATTCTCCAGTATGCTCCAGCCAGTAAAATCCAGGCTAGAACTCCTATTTAAAAGGTTGCTACACTGGCCCATTCTA
This sequence comes from Mobula birostris, assembly GCF_030028105.1. Taxonomy (NCBI): domain Eukaryota; kingdom Metazoa; phylum Chordata; class Chondrichthyes; order Myliobatiformes; family Myliobatidae; genus Mobula; species Mobula birostris. Next base: position 24,293,031 of record NC_092374.1, on the reverse strand, counting down.
ATACTCTAGTTGCATGCCATTTTAAATATATCAGAATTCATTTTCATATAGCCCTATTTCTTCAAAAAAATTCACTAATCTGCATTATGCCTTTGATTCCAAATATCTCAGAACAGTTGCAAAAGATGCACTTATGTGAAATAAATCTAAACATGGACATCAGGATTACACAACCTGCGAGATGCTTGAGGTGCCAATCCTCTCGTTTATAAAAACAAATTGCAGTGACCTACAACTTGATTGATTGAAAAATTATCTTGCTGATGGAAAGTTATTTGTTGGGCAGGAATAGCGATATTAGCAAAACCACTTACAGCTTTGAAAGGAAGCTCAACAGCCGGAAAACTAGAGAAACTGAGATTCTCATTCAAAGAGATAGCAATGACTTGATGGGTTAAGCTTTCGCCTTCTTTACTCAAGCAAAGATCTTTGGAATTTACTGTAGGCAAGTTCCACCTGTCGTGAAGGAGTCAATAATTCAGTCAGAATGCCAGAGCAGTATTTACGCAGACTGTTTGCACTTTCATTGGGAGGATAGTTAACTATGAACCAGACTGAAAGTAACATTGAAGCATGCATTAATGGGCTGGGCAGAAAGATGTCTGATGTAATTTAGCACAGCAAAAAGTACATAATATGTGGAGAAAAATTCTAGAATGATTAGATATCAGAAAAAAATGGGGGTCAGATATATAATTTCCAAAAAATCAAGTCAATTTTTTTTATATGACCAGATTCATTTTTTAAGGGATGATACCTTCCTAGCAATACTCACATCCCATACATAAAATTCAAATAATACATAAATAGGAACAAAATAATAGGGATGATTACACAATTTTGTTATTTCCAGATCACAGTCCTTTCGTGCAACAAAGAAATTGTAAGAAATCTGACTGATACTTGCAAATTTACAAATGGATTGATAGAGTGAATCATCAAAACATATATGTATTTAAGTGACATGAATTTATGGTCATCATGAAAAAAGCAAGGGAAGTAATATATCTAACATACATATCTCAGTGGATGGCACAGTGTGCAACAGCGGGCAGTACTGCCTTACAGCTTTAGGGTCCCAGGTTTAATTCTGATCTTGAATAACATGCATGTTTTTCCACTGACAGTGTGGGTTTCCCTCATGTTTCTGGCATCTTTGTAATATCAAAGCTATTCTGGGAAATGAAAAGGCCGCAGTAAGTGACTGTTCAGCATAAATCAGAGCCAAAAGAATCACAAGGTAGGTGATGGACATGTAAGATGTGGGGCAATATGGAATTACGGAGAGGGGATTGCTCTGTTGGGATGAGGCTTCCTTTCCTACTTCACCTTAATGCCTCCATTAAAAATAACTTTAGAGGAAGCAGGTAACATGTCTAAGCACAACAAAATTCAAAAATAAATTGCAGATGCTGGAAATCTGAAACAAGAGAAGAAACTGCTGGAAATACTTGGCTGGTGAGGCTGCATATTATGGAAAGAGCAACAGGGATATAGTTTCAGATTGAAAACTTTTCCTTCAAAAATTCTTTGGCCTGAAATATGAAATCTGTTCTCTTTCTTAAGATGCTCCCTGACTTACTGAGTATTCCCATCAATTTCCTGAGTTTATACCACTAAAGATAACTGGATCAGTGCAAAGACCTGGATTTTTCACTAAGAAAAACTTGGAGAAACTCAAAGGAAGCCACGGCATTTGATCTTGATGGAATTTATTGGATTTGCCCCAGAGGCAATGTGTTTTTGCTCAATAAAGAAGTTTAAGTGATAAATCAAAAGCTGATCTATAGATTTGTTGGCATTACAGAATTTGTCAGGTTCACATGACTTCCACCCTCCCAGTTATTTTCAGGTCTCAGCTGGTGGAAGTGTCAAGTACAAGCAAAATTATTTTGTATAATCATTTTTGTCAGTTTAATTATGGATTGGTAAGTCAAGCAATTACTTTGTGAACCAGAAAAATGTACTGAGAAGTATAGCGCTTTGCACAATATCGACAGCTTATGAACCCTTCATGCCATTAATTATATATACATATAAACAAACTTGAATCACTTTTATCACACGGGGAAAGGATCAAAAAGGTAGGCATTTGTTTTCTGGTGACAAGATTTAGGGTGAAAGGTGATATATTTAAGGGAGGTCTGAAAAGGAACTTCTTCTCTCAACAGGTGGTGTGAGTGTGGAAGGAGCTGGCAGCAGAAGTGATAAATGTGAGTTCAATTGAATCATGTAAGAAAAATTTGGATAGATACATTAATGACAGAGGTATAGAGTGCTAAGTGGGACTGGGCAGAAAACCAGGCTGACATGGACTAGATTGGCTGAAGGGCCTTTTTGTGCTGTAGAGATCTATGACTCTATAAATCTATGGGTTAATCAATGAAGATTGAAGAATTACAAAGAATTAAACCGCAAGTGGCGCTTATTGTTTCCAGACATATTTTTCAACAGTTCCTGAGATACCATGAACTCAAAATGGTGGAAAGAAAAAAAGCCTTCTGTATCATTTACAACATGAATAAAAATGGTCCAAACCAATCCTCCCACCACTGCCTGTAAGGAAGTTGTACATTCCCCCCGTGATTGAGTGGGTGTCCAATGGGTGCTCCAGTTTCCACCCAGAGTCCAACAATCTGCTGGTTGATAGGTTAATTGGCCAAGGTAAGTTGTCCTGTGATTAGGCTAGGATTAAATAGTGGGATTGCTGGGCAGTGTAGCTGGAAGGGCCTATTCTGCACTACATCTCAATAAATAAATGAATAAAAACATTTATTCTCAGTATCCTGACTGATAAAAGTCAGTATGTTAAACACTTTTAGGAGTGGCATGGTAGGGTTGTGGTTAGTGACCTAGGTTCAATTTCCGCCACTGTCTGTAAGGAGTTTGTACGTTCTCCTCATGATGGTGTGGGTTTCCTCCAGGTGCTCCAGTTTTCTCCTACAGTCCAAAGATGTACCATTTGTTAGGTTAATTGGTCATTATAAATTGTCCCATGATTAGACGAGTGTTAACTAGGTCAGTTGCTGGGTGGTATGGCTCGAAGAGCAGGAAGGGTGTATCGCAATAAAATAAGATCAATAAAATAATTTATAAATAACTCAATTTATGATAATGCAACATTAGGTTGCAGCAAAGGCTGGAACCATATGTAGATAATTGCTATGAGTGCAAATAGTTGCTATTGTTTGAATGACAACTGTGTTGTTCTTCAAGTGGTCTTCGTTATCCCTGAGCTCATTGGTGAGTGACAGAATGCTTTGATGTACAAACGTATATAGCTTTACACTGATATTATTTCAGAGGGAACATAACAACTTATGAAAATAGGAATTGGATTAGGCCTCTCTGCTTATCAGTCCTGCCTTGCTATTCATTAAGATCATGCCTGATTTGCCCCATGATCATCTATGCCAGTTCCTCATGGACTCCATTTCATGATCATTCAAGCATTTAACTACTTCCTCTGCAAGTATTTCGGAATACCTTTCCTTCACAACGCTCTAGGGGAGAAAATTCCAGGGATTCACCATCCTCTGCCAGAAGAAATTCCCTTGCACCTGGTTAAATTACTATCTCTCATTATGCAGTGATGTTCCCTCATTTGTAATTCTGCATTAATGGAAATTTCTCAACATCTCTCCATCATAAACACAAGGAATTCTGCAGATGCTGGAAATTCAAGCAACACACATCAAAGTTACTGGTGAATGCAGCAGGCCAGGCAGCATCTCTAGGAAGAGGTACAGTTGACGTTTCGGGCCGAGATCCTACGTCAGGACTAACTGAAGGAAGAGCTAGTAAGAGATTTGAAAGTGGGAGGGGGAGGGGGAGATCCAAAATGATAGGAGAAGACAGGAGGGGGAGGGATGGAGCCAAGAGCTGGACGGGTGATTGGCAAAAGGGATATGAGAGGATCATGGGACAGGAGGCCCAGGGAGAAGGAAAAGGGGGAGGAGGGGAAAAAAAAACAGAGGTTGGGCAGAGGGTGTAGTCAGAGGGACAGAGGGAGAAAAACGAGAGAGAGAGAGAGAGAGAGAGAGAGAGAGAGAGAGAGAGAGAGAATGTGTGTATATAAATAAATAATGGATGGGGTACGAGGGGAAGGTGGATATATATATATAGGCGAGACCTGACGCAGACTGGGAGATCGTTTTGCTGAACACCTACGCTCTGTCCACCAGAGAAAGGAGGATCTCCCAGTGGCCACACATTTTAATTCCACATCCCATTCCCATTCTGACATGTCTATCCATGGCCTCCTCTACTGTAAAGATGAAGCCACACTCAGGTTGGAGGAACAACACCTTATATTCCATCTGGGTAGCCTCCAACCTGATGGCATGAACATTGACTTCTCTAACTTCCGCTAACGCCCCACCTCCCCCTCGTACCCCATCCGTTATTTATTTATATACACACGTTCTTTCTTTCTCTCTCTCTCTCTCTCCTTTTTCTCCCTCTGTCCCTCTGACTATACCCCTTGCCCATCCTTTGGGTTTTTCCCCCCCTCCCTCTTTTCCTTCTCCCTGGGCCTCCAGTCCCATGATCCTCTCATATCCCTTTTGCCAATCACCTGTCCAGCTCTTGGCTCCATCCCTCCCCCTCCTGTCTTCTCCTATCATTTTGGATCTCCCCTTCCCCCTCCCACTTTCAAATCTCTTACTAGCTCTTCCTTCAGTTAGTCCTGACGAAGGGTCTCGGCCCGAAACGTCGATTGTACCTCTTCCTAGAGATGCTGCCTGGCCTGTCTCTCCATCATCCTGCTTTAGGATCTTATACATTTCAATATGATCCACCCTTCTTTGTTCTAAATGCCAAAGAACGTAGATCTAATTTCTCTTGATAGGACAAGCCTCGCATTCCAGGAGTTAGCATGGTAAATCTTCTTTGATTAACCTCCAGTGTTATTGTAACCTCCCTTAAATAAAAAGGAACATAATAATGAACAACACATTTCTGACTTGCGCAATTGTAAAAATACTTCACAATTTCTTAAATCAAACCTCCTTCCATTGAAGGCCAATAAGAACATTGCCTTCTGAACGATTGCTAACCTACTTGACAACTTTTTGGAATTTGTGCACGAGAACATCTAGATTCACTCATTTGCTATTTTTTCTTCAATAAGGCAATAGTCTACCTTCAGCAGGACTTTGGCAGGGTCTTGGCCCAAAATGTCGACTGTACTTTTTTCCATAGATGCTGCCTGGCCTGCTGAGTTCCTCCAGCACTTTGTATATGTTGCTCAGACTTCTAGCATCAGTAGATTTTCTCTTGTTGGTGATTTTAAATTGTCGCATGACTGGGTTAGGGTTAAATTGGAGGGTTGCTGGCAGTGCGGCTCGAAGGACTGGAAGGGCCTGTTCTGTGCTTTATCTTAAAAAGAAATAAAATAAAATAAATCACCTTCAGGTCTATGCCTACCTGTGTCTTCTTTTCCCTGCTATTCAGTATTTCCACATAAACCAATTTCACATCACTATCCTCTGAATCTTATCACTATTCAGTACCATCGTCCCTTATTAAAGCTATGACAGGGCACAATTAGCATTTCAGGAGGAAATTGCTGGGAAACATAGAATAGTACAGCACAGGAACAGTCTCACAATGCCTTTGCCAACCATGATGCCAAATTAAACTGGTTCCTTCTGTCTGCACATGCTCTATTCCCTGCCTGTTCATGTTCCTGTCAAAATTCCTCTAAAGCATTGCTGCAGTTTATGCTTATGTCACCTCCTTTGGCTGGGTTCTTCAAGCACCTATCACTCTGTGGGAAAAGAACCTTCCTCTGTAAATCTCTTTAAATCATTCCCCTTTCAATTAAACCTACAGTATTTGACATTTCAGCTCTGGGAAAAAAAGACTCTGACTATCTACCATACATGGACTTCTCATAATTTTACGGTCTATACTTCTATCAGGCTGCTCCTCAGCTTCCAACACTCTAGAGAAAACTATCCAGGTTTATCCAACCCCTCCTGATAAGTAATATTCTCCAAGTCAGGCAACAAGCTGTTAAACCTCTCCTGCACCCTCTCCAAAACCTTCGCATCCTTTCGATAATGTGGCAGCCAGAACTGCATACAATGCACAAGATGCGGCCTCATCGAAGTACCCCACAGTTGCAACTTGTCTTTACACTCAAGAGCCTAATGGATGAAGGCAAGCACGCTCTGTGCTTTCTTTACCAGCTGATCTTCTTGTGCTGGCACTTTCAGTGAGCTATGGGCTTACACACCCATTATCTCTTTGCACATCAATGCTCCTCAGGACCCTGCCACTTATTGCATTCTTTCCCCTTGCACTAACCTTACAAATGAAACATCTTACAGTTGCTCGATTAAACTACATCTTGTCATTTCTCCTCCGGGCATCAATACCACCATCCACTCTATAATTCTTCCTTCTGCCTCCAATTTTCCACAATTATCCATAACTCATCTATTTTTTCTGATTTTATGTTTGTCTCAGGCTGAAATTAGGCATATAATTTTATGAATGTGGGCATGATTCCTATTGGTTGGGTGTGAATGCTGTTCCTGAGATCCACCTTGACTGAAAAGATTGCAGGTTGAGGTATAACATCCCTGAAAAGGAACCAATCTCAATTGGCATTGATGTTCCAAATTTGAGAGTTTTTCCCTTCTTATTTTGTCACCAGGACCAAACATGATGCCTATTTGCAGCACTTTAAAGGACTAGAAGGACAATAAGATGATTTTCAAGCAATTGCGTGTTCAGTGGAGATATTCCAAATTTGCACCCTAGCTGTGGTAATTAAACACAAAGCCGGCTCATTCTGTCACCATTTTAAATCCTGCACTGAGACTCCAATCGTGTTTGTAATTGTATTATAAATCAAAATTGTTAGGTTTCCTTTTTTTAAGCTTGAGAAGTGGAGCAGTACATCTAGGTTAATGAGCCTGTCGATCATCAGTCCACCTGCAAGACAGTCAGTCTCCTGAGGTAGTAACACCAGAGATAGATTTGCCCATTTGTAAATGGCAATTGGTTGAACTCTGCCAAACATGTTTAATAGCTTTCCTCCGATTGACCATTTTCTGTCAGGTTGTTTTTCTTTTGTATAATCTGCTTCACGCGAAGTATATCTTTCCCAAGATTATCTCAGATCTGTTAGCTTCCACAGTGGGAAGCCACACTCCAGATGCTTCCTAGTTGCAAGGATGACACAATGATTGATTGTTACCTAAGCATGTCAGCAGGGATTGACAAAACTAGAGAATAAAACATTATTGCTATTTGGCTTTTGCAGAAACATGTTTTGGGAAGATCTTCAAACACCCGCGGCTATGATTGGAAATTTCAATCCAATTGCTAACTGGAGGGCAGCAGAATCTTGGGAAGCTTCCAAGTCTTTTCAAATTTGTTTTGAGCGGATTATTACTGGGGCATTTTAAGGTGGTGAATGAATGCCTACTGGGTTGCAGGTTGTCAGTGCTTGTGCACTAATGAGTGTGAAGTCTTCAGTAAAAGGTGAAAGTTTGAACAAGGGTGTGAACGTAAAATATCCAGAGGAAGAAAATGCCAATTGCCCAAGAGATTTGCATGCTGTTTCATCAACTTGAATTGCCTTTATTTCCTGTGGCCTTACAGATAAAGACAGCAAAATTGCTTTCACTTGCACTTTTATGTAAAGAGGTCACTGCAAGGAAGACAGCTACATTTTACCAAGAGCCCTCACACTTACTGTTCAGTTTTTAAATGTATAGTAAACAGGCTGACAGCACAAGAGCTTGAGAGATCTCTATACTTGTTCTAACTGGGAAAATGAAAGAATCCAGCCATATGTAATGCAGTAACCTTAGACACATATTAATGCATGGTGAATATTATTGGTGAGGAGTGGGGGGCAATGGCACGGTATTGCTTTTACAGTGTCAGCAACCTGAGTTCAATTCCACCAGTGTCTATAAGGAGTTTTTACTCTCTCTCTCTCTGTTATTAAATGGGTTCCCTCGGGGAGCTCCAGTTTCCTCTCAAATCCTGTCTTACGGTTAATGGATGACAAGGGTGTAATTGCATGATGCAGGCTCATTGTGCTGGAAGGGACTGTTACACCATGCTGTATCTACCTCATCCACCACTTCCACTGGCAGCTCATTCCACATTTTCACTACCCTTTGAGTGAAGAAGTTCACTCTCGTGTTCCCCTTAAACGTTTCACCTTTCACCCTTAACCTCTAGTCCTAATCTTGGCCAGTGGGAAAAGGCTTGCATTTACCCTGTCTAGAGTCATCCTCTGGAGTCAGAATTGCATTGCAAAGACCGGCAGTCTTATAAAATGATGTTTTCAATATTTGAAGGGTGCACGTATTCATGCTCTTGCTCCAAGATCTGTCATGAACTTTTCTGGATTGTATATTTAATTTTGATCAGCCAGCTTGTAGATCATAATCCACACATTGGTAACCATGACATTATTGCTGTCTCAGATCATTTAAAACAGCAATGATGCTTGTCCGTTTGAATAAGAACTCTGAAGAGAAATGCAAACTTATACACCACAGATAATAGAAATGAACACTGATGGAAAATGATTTAAATATTGAGAACTTACGATGAGATTGGAAAGCAGTGAATCATGATGATGGTTTAGTAAACACAATACAACATTTCACAAAAACACATTTCCAGATTAAGAAACAAGAACAGTTTGTCCAAATGCTTAGTATTGACTTGATGGTCTGAATCCCTCCTTACTCCAATGATTAAATGATTCAGAAAGGAGCAGGCATGTTAATTCAGTTGCAAAGTATATATTATAAAACCGTTAGACATTGGAGCAGAACTAGGTTGTTCAGTCCATTGAGTCCACTCTGCCATTTGATCATAAACAAGGGAAAATCTGTAGATGCTGGAAATTCAAGCAACACACATAAAATGCTGAAGGTACTCAGCAGGCTAGGCACATCTAGGAGAAGAGTACAGTAGACATTTCGGCCCATTAGCAAACTTGCCGATGCCACAAAGCTGGGTGGCAGTGTGAAATGTGAGGAGGATGTTATGAGAATGCAGGGTGACTTGGACAGGCTGGGTGAGTGGGCAGATGCGTGGCAGATGCAGTTTAATGTGGATAAATGCGAGGTTATCCACTTTGGTGGTAAGAACAGGAAGGCAGATTATTATCTAAATGGAGTCAAATTAGGAAAAGGGGAAGTACAAAGAGAGCTAGGTGTTCTTGTACATCAGTCACTGAAAGCAAGCATGCAAGTACAGCAGGCTATGAAGAAAGCTAATGGCATGCTGGCCTTCATAACGAGGGGAATTGAGTACAAGAGCAAAGAAGTCCTTCTGCAGCTGTACAGGGCCCTGGTGAGACCACACCTGGAGTACTGTGTGCAGTTTTGGTCTCCAAATTTGAGGAAGGACATTCTTGCTATTGAAGGAGTGCGGCGTAGGTTCACAAGGTTAATTTCCGGGATGGCGGGACTGTCATATGTGGAAAGATTGGAGCGACTGGGCTTGTATACTCTGGAATTTAGAAGGCTGAGAGGGGATCTTATTGAAACGTATAAGATTGTTAAGGGATTGGACACGCTGGAGGCAGGAAGCATGTTCCCGCTGATGGGTAAGTCCAGAACCAGAGGCCACAGTTTAAGAATAAGGAGTAGGCCATTTAGAACGGAGTTGAGGAAAAACTTCTTCCCCCAGAGAGTGGTGGATGTATGGAATGCTCTGCCCCAGAAGGCTGTGGAGGCCAAGTCTCTGGATGCTTTCAAGAAAGAGATGGATAGAGCTCTTAAAGATAGTGGAATCAAAGGTTATGGGGATAAGGCAGGAACTGGATACTGATTGTGGATGATCAGCCATGATCACAGTGAATGGCGGTGCTGGCTCGAAGGGCCGAATGGCCTACTCCTGCACCTATTGTCTATGGTCTATGAAATGTTGACTGTACTCTTTTCCTAGATGCTGGCTGGCCTGCTGAGTTCCTTCAGCATTTTCTGTGTGTTGCCATTTGATCATGACTGATTTGTTATCCCTCCCAACCCCCTTCTTCTGCCCTCTCTCCATAACCTTTGATCCCATTAATAATCAAGGACCTATTGACCTCCGCTTTCAATATGCCCGATGAGTTGGCCGCCACAGCCGAATGTGACATTGATTCATCACCCTCTAGCTAAAGAAATTCCTCCTTATCTGGGTTCTAAAGTGATGCCCTGTGTGTTGAGGCTGTGCCCTCTGGTCCTGGACCCCCCCACTATCGGAAACATCCTCTCCACATCGAGTCTGTCCAGGCCTTTCACTTTGTGACGGGTTTGAATAAGTTTTCCCCTTCATGCTTCTCAACTCCAGTGAGTACAGGCCGAGAGCCATCAACAGCTCCTTATGCATTAACCCTTCCATTGCCGGAACCATTCTTGTGAACATCCTCTGGACCTGCTCCAACATGTTTTGGAATTTTTTTAGAAAGTTTGCTTGTGGTACACTTATCCACTGAAATGGTATAAACCACAAAGAAAACTACGAGAAAATCTGCAGATGCTGGAAATCCAAAATAACACACACAAAATGCTGGAGGACCTCAGCAGGTCAGGCAGCATTTATGGAAAAGAGTAAACAGTTGATGTTTCGGGCCGAGACCCTTCTTTATTTTCACATCAATCTATACACCTGATTCATCAAAAATGTGTGATATTCAACAGACATTCAGCTGAAAATTGTGCTGAACCAGTTGTATAAATGTACTTTCCTTCACTAAAAGCAGGATTTACACTGCCTAGAAGCGAAAGAATAAAACTTAATACAGCCTCTGTTTAGGATTTGCAGGCAGTTTATAGCTAATTTTCTAGATTAAAAAATCTTGGATTTATCGATCTCTTTTTACAGCCCGACAATGTGTAAATTTGCTTTGTGAAATACTGTCGGCCATTTGTGTAATAAAGTGATAATGATCAGATAACCTGCTTCAGAAATATTGATTGAGGGAAAATATTAGCCAGGTTACCAGGGATATTTCCACGGGACTCATTCAATACAATATTGCTTTGAATTCACCTGGGAGCAATGATAATCCTCAATTTAACAACTGCTTTGAAAGATGGTGCCTCTGAAAGTTTATCAATCATTTCCTAGTGATTCCACTGGTTTATTCAACTATATTTTTGTCCTCTAATCTTTGGAGTAGGTGTTAAACTCTAAAAAGTGCATCTAATTGCAAAAGAAGAAACACGATGGAGTAGCCACTGTCGTAGTGAGTTAAGTGACAAGGTGATCTGCTTCAGGTTGCATTTGTTTGGAGATAAACATTGTTAATATTTGGGCAGCAGAGACAGTTCAAGGATTCAAAGATTCAAAGTATATTTATTATCAAAGTATGCATGTAGTATGCAACCCTGAGGTTTGTCTTTCCACAGACAGCCCTGAAACAGAGAAGGAAAAAGGAAACCCATGGAGCTCATTCGAAGAAAAATATCAAACCCCAAGAGCACAAAAAAAATCAAGCAAGCAGCAAAAAAAAATGAGCAAGAAGCACAGAATATAAAACACCAAATTACAAATCATCGAACCAGTCCAGGCGCCTTCTGCTTAGTTCAATCTAGCTTGTGTCATCCGTTAAATTCAGGCTGCAGAACCAGTCGCCCCAATCAAAATCACACCAAATAACAATAAATGCGAGCAGAAACTATCAATATTAATGAAGAAAAACTATATTAAAAATCTACATACAGATGCTGGAAATGTAAAATAAAAGTGGAATATCTGGACAGCAGATGAGGCCACATCTGAATTAAGAGAAACTGAGTTAACATTTCAGGTTGTCAGAACTTTGAAGGAGACAAAAAAAAGCTTTTTAAGCTGCAGGGAGAATGGGGGAGAGAGATTATGTCTCTGACAGGATAAAACTAAGGTGACCACAGGGATAAGCTGTAAACAAAGTTTGCAACATCAATGGTCAAAGTTAATGAGTGAATGGGAGCAGTTAGAGAGTGAGAGTATACATGAAAGTGCATACACAAAAGAATGTAGCGGTTGTGAAATACAAAGAAGGATGCCATGGCTGGCATGTCATCCACTCCCTGAGGAAACAAGGAATCAAAAAAGTGGAAAAAAAAACCAGAAAGAAGCTGAGCCAATATCACAGGTAGATGACTGCTACAGACCAGGAAATCAAGATATCCGAAGTGTGGAATTCTGTATTGAATCCAGAAGGCTGAAAAGTGCCCAGAAGAAAGATAAGATGCTGTTCCTCAAGGTTGTGTTGAAGACAGAGATTGATCAAAGAGGGAATGGGATGGAGTGAGAGCCTAAGAAAAGCTCAGAGTGATATTAGTGCATTATTCGAGTAAATGCGTATCAAGGTAACAAATTTGATAATGTTCATTCTAAATTTTCACATTTCTTATGAAAAGTAGCTTCTCAAAGAGAGTGAGTCTTCTCTCCTGTACAACCAGTCAATCTATTTAATTTTTCAGAGACTTCCGAAACTTGAAGGGTAGCTTGTGGAGATCTGTTGGAACTAATAGAATTCATCTGGATGGATATTCAGTGCTATCAACTGAAACACTGATGTAAATAGATTAAGTTCTACAACCATAAAACCCAGTACTCAGTCCTTTCCCCTTACTAATCAGGGTTTTCAGCATTCACCACATCTTTATATGTTCTTAGAAATTGTCATTTGGCACAACAGGCTCACTCAGTTGTTGTTTTGAGGAGGGTGCTTCCATAGTATGAACAAAAAAGACTCATTTCCTTTAGCAAAGAAGACAACAATCAGCTGACAAAGATTTGCGAGAATTGTCGGTAAAATTTTAGTGCAGAATTGAAGTGGAAAAAAAATCATTCAGCAAATGATGGAGATCTGAAAAGGCAGAGGGGAATTTCTTTAGCCAGAGAATGGTGAATCTGTGGAACTCATTGCCACAGGTGGCTGTGGAGGCAAAGACGTTGGGTATTTTTAAGGCAGAGGTTGACAGATTCTTGATTAGTCAAGGCATGAAGGGATACTGGAAGAAGGCGGGAGACTGGGGCTGAGAGGGAAATAGAAGATGAAATGGTGGAGCAGACTGGATGTGTCAAATGGCCTAATTCTGCTCCTCTATCTTATGGCCTCATGGAAATCCTTCCTCAGATTTATTAACACCTCAGTTGCCAGTGGAAGGCTTTAACCACTAGGTTTTGGACCAACAGTAGGGGTGACCGTAGGATCCATTTCAAATATGAACGTGAAAACATAGTGTAGCAGTTTGTTTAATGTTCACTATTGCAGCACCAGCTGTAAGATCAGGGTTCAATTCCCTCTGCTGTCTCTAAGGCGTTTGCATATTTCTCACTGTGACCACATGGGCTTCCTCCAGTGTGCTCCAGTTACCCCTGAAGATTCCAAAGACCTATGGGTGAGGGTTACTGCATTGTGGGCATGATATATTGACACTGGAAGCGTGGTGACACCTGGGAGCTGCCCCCAGCACAATCATCGCTGATTTCATATGATGCAAATGATACATTTTGCTGCATGTTTCAATATAAATGTGACAATTAAAGCTGCTCTTTAAAATTGAAAAGTAGAAATGAGAGGACATCAATCAGTCTGTCATACCTGCTTCATCATTCAATGAGGTCACAGCTGATCATTTATCTTTGTGACACTTCCCTGCGCCAGTCCCTTATCCATTGATTATTTTACTTTCAATCAGCATGATGGGCCAATTGGACTCATCTGTACATTTCTGTAAATCTTTTTGGTGGAACAGCAGCTTTACCAGTGAAGGAGATAATGTCCTCAAAATTCAAAGTGGTGCAGTTGCATAACAAACCAAACTCTTAAAAAGAAATCTACTGCCTTAAAATAAATTGCCTAACAAGTACAACTGTATTAAATTTCTACAAAGAGCAAGCTCTTTAGCAACTTCTTGTGATCAACTTTGTGCTCGCCCAACGCTTAGATATTTCTCCCGTTGTCAATATCCTGAGAATGTGTCAAAACAAATGAAGCAACTTGTCTGTCTTCAATAATTTCAATAATTGCAAAGTTAAATTCCGAAGATACCAGGTATCTGAAATTAAAGTGGAAAATGTTTACAACTACTCAAAATTAGTTGCATACCATATTTTGATTCTATACATACTTATTCTGTTCGAGCAAAGCCCAATCTCATTTTTTTTTGTGTGGGCACACTACAGCTCTAACAGTGCATTCAACAATTTTAAATAAGGATTAGAAAGGACTTGAGGACTGAACTCGCCAGTTATGATGAAAGGTCATCACCTTGTGTTAACAATTTTTTTCTCTCTCCCCATAGATTTATTTTGTTTTGTTGAGTCTATCCAAAATTTTCTTTTATTTCAGATTTCCAGCAAATATTTTGCCTTGTGTTTATTTTATTTTTACTCTCCCTCTCTCCTGTTTTCATTCAGCTCATCTCCTGTAGGAAAGGCAGCTCTCATTGCACTCCCTCAATAAACACCGCCACTGCCTCTGTCATATAGTCTCTCTTGGTCTCGACAATCCCACATCCTCTTTGTTATTCCTCTTGCCTGCAAATTAAAACTTTTGATTTCTACCTTTCCCTAAGTTTTGGGGGAAATTTATCAACCTGAAATGTTAATTCTTTTCCTGTCTCCATGAATGCTGTCTGGCATGTTGAATATTTGCCATCTGCCAAGGGCATAGGTTATTCTTGATGGAGCCAGCTAGAAGTAAACTACTAATTTGAACTTGGAAGTTGTGACTTGGAAGCAAAACGTTTTACATTCACTGAACTGAAATACATATATTTACAGCTCAAGCTTCTTCCATCTGAACTGAAATTCAGTGAGTGAATTTTACACAGTCAATTAAAACTGATTTTTCAAAGTGAATTCACATTTATTGATATTGGTAAGCAGCTGATCATTTCTAGCCTGTAATAATTAATTGAAACACCTTGATCCAATATCATTTGTGCTTTAATACTCTCAAGGCACTATCCAAATTTTAGATGACAGTAGTCACATACGTAAGTATATGTGGTGGGCATCCTGTCACTGTCTGTAAAGAGTTTGGATGTTCTCATCATGACCGCATGGGTTTCCTCCTTGTGCCCTGATTTCCTCCCATATTCCCAAGATGTATGGATCAATAGGTTAATCGGTCTCATGGGTGTAACTGGGCAGCACAGTATTATTGGGCCATAACAGCCTCTTACTGTTCTGTATCTCTAAATAATAAAAAAAATTTGCATTTGTACCTATATCTACCAAAGTAAAATATTTCACTGTCATGTGAAATATTTGGAAGTTATTAAACATTTGGTTGGGTGATATTACAAAAGAGATCTTAGTTACGCCCGATGTCACTCTCAATTTCACTTACTCTCGCATACAACCTTTAGAAACATAGAAAACCTACAGCACAATACAGGCTCTTCGGCTCACAAAGCTATGCCAAACATGTCCTTACCTTAGAAATTACCTAGGCTTACCCATAGCCCTCTATTTTCCTAAGTTCCATGTACCCATCCAGGAGTCTCTTAAAAGTCCCTATCGTTTCCATCTCCACCACTGCCGCTGGCAGCCCATTCCACGCTCTCACCACTCTTTGCGTAAAAAACTTACCCTTTACATCGCCTCTGTACCTACTTCCAAGTACCTTAAAACTATGCCCTCTCGTGCTAGCTATTTCAGCCCTGGGAAATAGCCTCTGACTATCCACACATCAGTGCCTCTCATTATCCTGTACACCTCTATCAGGTCACCTCTTATCCTCCGTCGCTCCAAGGAGAAAAGGCTGAGTTTACTCAACCTATTCTCATAAGGCATGCTCCCCAATCCAGGCATCATCCTTGTAAGTCTCCTCTGCACCATTTCAAATGGGATGATATAGATGACTGCATATTGACTTCCTGTAAGATTGCTTGATGGACCACTTGAATCTCCATGCAGAATGTCTCAAAATTTCTCATGCTGGGGCTAGACAGATTAATAGATTGGCATGAAATAGATGGGCCAAAGGGCCTGCTTCTGTGCTGTGTGTTCTATGATTCTATGATTGACTTTCATCGTATTGCAAGAGATCTTATGATTTTTTACACATCCATCAATGCTCCAGTCTTCACACAATCGCACTTCATTGCCACTTCTCATTTTTCTGCCTGATAAAAACTACATGCAAAAGGACAGGTGGTGTGGTAGTAGGAGAGACTGCTCATGAAATGGGGTCTAAGTGACATCACCATCAACATTATAATTGCTTACTTAAATAACTTTTCTATTGTATACTGCATTAATATAATTCCCACATACACTTGGTGGCCACTTTATTAGGTGCACCTGCACACCTGCTCATGAATGTAATTATCTCATCAGTCAATCATGTGGCAGCAACTCAATGCATAAAAGCATGCAGACATGGTCAAGAGTCTCAGCTATTGTTCAGACCGAACATCAGAATGGGGAAGAAATGTAAACTAAGTAACTTTGACTGTGGAATGATTGTTGGTGCCAGACAGAGTGGTTTAAGTATCTTAGAAATTGCTGATCTTCTGGGATCTTCACAAACAAAAATCTCTGTAGTTTACAGGGAATGGTACAAAAAGCAAAAAAAAAAAAATCCAGTGAGCGTCAGTTCTGCGGGAAAAATGTCGATGAGAGGGCTCAGAGGAGAATAGCCAGACTGGTTCAAGCTGACTGGAATGCAACAGTAATTCAAATAATAACAGTGATGTGCAGAAAAGCATCTCTGGATGCACAACACATTGAACCTTGATGTGGATAGGCTACAGCACAGAAGACCATGAACATACAGTCAATGGTCACTTTATTAGGTCCAAGAGGTCAAAGACTCTGGTCAAGATGGCATCAATCTGTTGTCTCCACTGAGGTCATGGCTCAGGCTTGGTTGCTTTTTAGGTTCATAATGATGGTTTTGGAGAGGGAAGTAAGATATGGATCAGATTTAAGGTTAAGGGACAGGGGAATGGGCAAGTTAAAGGTCAGGCGGAAGTTTAGGCCTCTGTACTGTGCTCTGTGTTTGAAGGCCAATGATGTGAACATGTGATGAAAGACCCTGCCAACATAAATCTGAATATGAGTCAACTGTATGGTGACAGAAGTTTCTACAAACGTAATGCAGGTCGCCCACAATAGGATGCTATTTTAAAACTGTGAGGACATTCAGAGGCAAAAAAAGGTAATTTAGAGGCAATGTGTAATGAAAAAAAACAGAAGCAAGTCATTAACTAAGTAGGTTCTCAATCTGGGGTTCTGAATGGAAGCTATACATTTTAGACTTCTTGAATGTTGAAGCTGAAGAGAAACAGGATGAAACAATATTGAGCGGTATACATGCCGTTGAAGCAATCATTAAAAATGCAGTGAATTTAACATTAAATTGCACATTAATAATCATCATACTGTATCATTATGGATATTGATATGGTCACTAATTGCTTGGTTATAAGCAGAGATACTTATTTGAAAAAAAAGTCAGCTAAATCTCATGAACAGAAGGCGTATTCAAGTAAGATGCTCTAAACCTTCAGAAACAATACATATTTCCTCATCATGTCAGGAAGTGAAGTTACTGATCACGTTTGCTCATCACATGAACAGACCACTCATTTAAGAGAAAAAACTTTACCTAGTGTCTATTCGAAGTTATTTTACGAAGTTGAAAAACAAGCCATGTTGATTTTGTCATTCATCAAGCAGTATATCTTATCACTGGAATAACAAATTGACCTGCATATACAATAGGCAATAAATTCAATTACTGCCTGATTTGCAGCATAGAAGAACAAATTTAATAACCATCATTGGACACTGCAACATCTGATAATTGAATGGCTATGTTCAAGACAGGAATAAAATCCAATTTGATTTTTTCCCAGTTATCGTACAATTGCTCTGGGCAATACGGCAAAACAGTGGTATCTCACAAAGATTATGTACATCGCTTCAAGGCTTACAGGGAAAAAAAAACAACAATTCTCATAAAATTGTTGATAAACATGTAGGTTATATTTGTACATATAACTGGGATTAAGTAATAGCCTCCAAGCATTGACAATACAAACGATGTAGATTCTCATCACCAATCTTGAAATATTTATAGAATTTAATTTCTTCCTTTGAATGAGATTTACAGCTCTTGCTTCATGACAAATTCTTTAACTAAGTTTAATGGTATCCATTTATTGTATTCAGGGCTTTCTTGAAACTAAAGAAAGAAAAACTTCCCGACAGCCAAACACTTTCATTCCAATTTCCACTCATGTTCACACATGTTGGTCCATGGCCTCCTCTTGTGCGAGATGAGGCCACCTTCAGGGTGGAGGACAAACACCTTATATTCCGTCTGGGTAGCCTCCAACCTGATGTCATGAAATCAGGGTAGCCTCCAAACTGACAGCATGAATATTGTTTTCTCCTTCCAGAAAAAAAAAATCCCTCTCTCTCCCCTCTTCTTTCATTCCACACTCTGGCCTCGCACGTCATTTCACTTGCCTATCACCTCCCTCTGATGCTCCTCCTCATTCCCTTTCTCCAATGGTTCAATCTCCTCTCCTATCAGATTCCTTCCTCTCCAGCCCTTGACCTTTCCCACCCACCTGGTTTCACTGATCACCTTCTGACTATCCACCTTCCCCTCTCTCCATATTTTTATTCTGCTATGTTTCCCCTTCCTTTCCAGTCCTGAAGGAGGATGTCAGCCTGAAAGACTGACTACTTCTTCTTTTTCACAGATGCTGCCTGACCTGTCGGGTTCCTCCCGTATTTTCTGTGTGTTGCTTTGGATTTCCAGCATCTAAAGACTTTCTTATGTTTATGAAATGCATATGTATTGTACCATTATTCATTACAGCTTCTCAGCTGCGTTGGACTGGTCATGTCACAAGAATGAGCGATGTTCGTTTACCCAAAGCTGTTTTCTATGGTGAGCTACATGAAGGAAAGAGGAAGCATTGTGGTCAGAAGCTGCTCTACAAAGATGTGCTCAAGTGCCATATGAAGAACACTGACATGAATGTCAACACCTGGAAAAAAGATGCTTTGCACAGAAGAAGTTGGCACTGCATTGTCAAGAAGTCAATCCCAGCTATCAAGGAGAAAAGGCAGAAGAAATACGAAGCAGGTCATGAACGCAAACATCTGGTGCTAGACCAGTCAAATCACAGGTGCAACCGATGTGGGGGACAGTGCCGATCCAATGCTGGTCTTGTGGCCCATAAACGTGCCTGCAGAGACTAAACTCTCAGCATAGTCAACATCGAAATCGATGGACAGCCGAAGAAAGAAGAGGATGTATTGTAACTTCTAAATTAATAATTTTTTTTGCAACGGGAACTCATTTTTAACCAAAAATGTTGAAAGAAAAAGAATAATTGGGTGAAAGATAAGCAATTCCACTGATAACAAACAGCAGCTATCATTTATGAAGTACTTTTAACGTGAAATATTTCTCAAGGCACTATACAGGAGTACGATCCATCAAAACAAAACAGACCAAGCCAGAAATATAAAGAATAGGCTGAAATTTTCTGACAATATCCCAAACTTTATTCTGGCACCACCGCCCAGCTCCTTCTCCACATCATCAACAACTGCATAACATAGAAACATAGAAACATAGAAAATAGGTGCAGGAGTAGGCCATTCGGCCCTTCGAGCCTGTACCGCCATTTATTATGATCATGGCTGATCATCCAACTCAGAACACCGCCCCAGCCTTCCCTCCATACCCCCTGACCCTCGTAGCCACAAGGGCCATATCTGGTATTCATGTGGAGCTTGTCAATTTTATCACCTTCAGCACATTATTGACACTGCTCTCTCATCTGGATCTCCTTAACGCCACCTCAGGATATCTGACATTCACTGTAAATCCACTGGCTCCCATAGCTATCTTGACTGCATCTCCTTCCATCCAGTCTCTTGTGAGGACAAGGTCCCTTTCTCACAATATTTCTATTCGTGCTACGTCTGTTCTCAAGATGATTTTTTTCTGCTCTAGGACGTATGAATGTCTTCCTTTTTTCATGACACTCAGTTTCTCCTCTAATGTGGTTCATGAAGGCTTTACTCACATTTCTTCCATTTAGTGTATCTCTGCTCGCATACCATATTCCCCAGACAGAACCAATATACTTCCCCTGGTCCTCACGTTTCTTCTTCCCGGCCTATGCAACTAGCACATCATCCTCTGTCATTTCTGACAGCTACTACAGGATCTCATCCCCAGTCATATCCTCTCCTCTTCACCCCTTTCTGCAGAGATCACTCTTCCCCCCGATTCCCTCTTCTCTGGCCACTTAACCATTCTTGTCTCTGATACTTCCTCTGTAACAATTGGAGCTACAACATGTGTCCCTAGACCTTCTTCCTCACCAGCACTCAGAGACCTAAACAGCTTTTTTATTTTAAGCAAAGATTCATATGCACCTCTGTCAATCACATCTGCAGCATTCAGTACTCTTCATATGGCATCCACTACATCTGCAAGACCAAGGGTAAACTGGGCTACTGTTACATGAAATACCTGTGCCCAGTACACAATGGCCATAGTGAGCTTCTGGCTGAAGGTCATTTCAACTCCCTGATCTGATGGCAGAGGGGAAGAAGTTGTTCATAGAATATTAAGTACGTTTCTTCAGGTTCCTGTACCTCCTTCCTGATGGCAGTAATGAAAAGAAGGTGGATGATGAGGGCACGTAATGATGAATGCAGCCTTCTTGAGGTTTTCTCATGATCATGATGAATTTGACTGAGACGGAAATCCTCTGCAGCCTCTTTCAGTCCTGTGCATTGGAGTCTCCATAACAGGCAGTGATGCAACTCATCAGAATGAGCACACCGGTAGAAATTTGCTTGAATCTTTGGTGATGTACCAAATCTCCGAAAATTCCTAATAAGGTATAGCTACTGGTGTGCCTTCATTGTGATTGCCTCAATGTGTTGGGCCCAGAAAAGATCCATTGAGATGTTGACTCCCAGGAACATGAAGCTGTTCAACATTTCCACTGCTGACCCCACAACGTGGATTGGTTTGTGTACTTTAGATTTCCTCTTCCTGAAATCCATAATCAAGTCCTTAATCTTACTGAGATTGTGTGCTAGGTTATTATTTCACTCAACTAGTCAATCTATCTCACTCCTCTACACTTGCTTGGAAGAGTAACCGTTTGGATGAAGGTTGCATGTCATTGTTCTTTAATGCGAGAGGGCAAGTCTATGCAATTGGAGAGACAAGACCCCTAGAGTACCATTTCAAATAAAATCTGATACTTCTTTTGGATCTCTCAGCCAGCATCACTAAAAAGGATTACTCATTACAGAACAAGATCTTTTGATGGACAGTTCCATCAAACACGCAAATACACATTAGATTCACTTCAATGGCTAACTTCCAAAAACTAATTGCTGGTAGTGAAGTATGCCAGGAAGTCCGGTGGTTGTTAAAAAGTGCTCAATAAATGCATCTTATTTTGATTCACACCACTCCTTTATTTTGATTTGCTTCATATAAGGGGTGCTGAAGCTTGCAAACAGGATTTTCATAATGCCCATAATATAAACTATAAGTTCAAGATCTACAATTGCTTCTTTTTATAATGATCTGTCTACTTCAAAAAGCTTAGTCTAAATCAGGGGTCCTCAGCCTGGGGTCCGTGGCATAAAAAAGGTTGGGAATGCCTGGTCTAAATGGATGCTTCTAAGGAAGCTTTATTTTAAAACATTTTTGGGATCTACAAGTTACAAGTAACTTTTTCAAGAAAGGCAGAACAGTAGCGTAGCAGTTAGTGTGTTGCTTTACAGCATCAGCAACCCGGGTTCAATTCCCGCCGGAGTCTGTATGTTCACTCTGTGAGCATGTACGTTTCCTCAGGATGCTCTGGTTTCCTCCCACATTCCAAAGACGTGTGGGTTAGGAGGTTAATTGGTATCATGGGTGTAATTGGGCACTGTAGGCTTATTGGGCTTGGAAGGGCTTGTTACCATGCTGTTCTGTATCTCTAAATTGCATGCAAGGCCATCATTAATTATCTATTCTTAACTTGAGTGAGTGGTGGTAAGCTGCCCTTCATAAACCATTGCTATCCTCTTGTTGGCAGTACTTCCACATGTTGTTGAGCAGCATGTTCTGGGATTCACGTTCAGTGATATTTCCAAGACATTGTATTGTATGGCTAAGAGGAGAGCGTGTGTTTTTTTATGCATGTGCCTGTTGCACATTTCCTCTTTTGTGATCAAGGATATGGGTTTGGGTGGTATACTGGGAATAACTTAGGTGAATAACTGTGATGCATTTTGTAGATACTGAACAACTCAGTCACTCTGCCGAAGTGATTGATAAGCTACCAATCAAAAAGGTTAATTCAATTTGACTGGAGCACAAAAAGTATTCCATTATCCTCTGGATTGGTTTCTTGTAGATTGCTCATTAGGTTGCAACTCGATCTCAGGAGATGAGTCCACTCACTCCAGAATGTAAATCCTCCAACCAGCTCCTGTAGCTACGTTCCAGCTTCCAAACTTTTCCTAAAATTAATTTCCAATTGTATCTTTATAATTGAAATGAAATTGTTTTGAACAATACAAGTTTGTTTTCAAAGAACCTAGTTTTAAGTTGGTTATTTCTTTTTGATAATTCACCTCGCCTTATTTCTTCAAGCATCTGCAGACGCAGTGTCACCTTCATCAATTCCTTTGTTTGATCGTCTTGATATATTATGGACACATGCACATACATATTGTATTATAAATAAAATATTTCTAATATATAAATACATCATGACAATCAATGTTTAAACATGCACCAGTTGTTGGCTATAAAACTGATTGAAAAGTGAATTAAATATTGACATAAAATTGAAGTCATAAAATTTATTAATAATAAAATAAGAATGCACAATAATTCTGAATAACTGAAGGTATTTTTAACCAATATAAGATTAGTTTTTGCTGCATATGATTGAAGCTAAACAGCCCGATCAAATTTCTGCATATTTTCATGACTTGCACATCTATCTGTTTATTTTAAATCATTTATGTGTTTAAGAGAGAGGTTTTTCTTCACCATGGCATTTCAGAGATGGTACCTCGAAGGATTTGGGATGATAGCAAGAAAAGATACAGATAGCTGGATCTTTTACACCCTAAAAGATAATGAGCTCATGGAACTCTTCCAACATAGCAAGCAGTATAAATGAAGCAATTAGACAGATCTCTAGGAGAAGCAAGAGATTGATGAATTTGATAAACACGGATTAATCTATCGAAAGAAAATCATCATAATGTGTTTTTCTATTTCTCATGTTCCTGCATTATTAAATAAAAATTTGAGTGAATTTTAAAAAGGTTATGATGTATCAAAGAGGGACTTCATAGCCTTTCAATTCCTTGAGGATTCTTTGAGGAAGGTAAACATCATTCCTATTTCCCTACATTATAATATTATTTATTCCATTCCAAACACTTAACAACTTTTCCATTGAAAGTGTTTAGGGATTACATGATCACTATTGATTCTAATGGGGGTCTTTCAATATGGAGTGGGATAAAGGATTGCTCTCCTGAGAGCTGGGGTAGACACAACGGGCTGAACCATTTTGTACTGTTACCACTTTATGATAAGTTGGCCTAAATTAGTACATAAACTCTTCTAACTTCCTCCATCATTCTTTTGCTTCCATGCTCAGTATTATTCTGGATGCTCAAATGGCAGCTGCTGAATACAGGCCTGCCCTGATAACAAAGATATTTGATTCCTTAAGAATTCATTGGGTAAAAATTCATTCAGCAGTTCATATAGTTAATTGTCACTATTTGATGCTACAGAAGCTTGCCGGGTTATGGCAGGTTTCTGAAAACTGTCTGCAACCCAAGCGAAGAAAGGAAGTCAGCAGGTCAGGTAACATCTGTGGAGAGAAACAGATAGTCGACATTTTGGGTTTGGACCCTTCATCTAGGATAATATAATGAGGTGGGGGGCATGGTGGGGCCATTGAGATGTATAAAATTTATGAGGGACCTAGACATGGTAAGCCAGCAAAAACTATTCTTCGTAACAAGAGAACACTATTTAATTGGTAAAAGCAATAGAGTAATATTTAGTTTTCACCAAATGAACAGGAAAAATCTTTAGCTTCCTGTCTTAAGATTGGTGGTTCAGGGCCTCAGGTCCATTATTTCCCAGAAGAGGTGAAAAGCCATAAACTGTAGATGGAAAGCTGAGAGCTGGGACCTGGAAGTGAGATGTCAAGCTCCTTTTAATGGCTGGCATGGCCTGATGGGCCAAATAGTCTTTATCATTGCTGTAAATGTTAGTGTTTCCATGATTCTCAGTTTCCATCTGTTCTTCCATCTGTTTCACTTTACAACTTTGTCAACTTGCTCTCCCACTTTTAAACACTGCTGCATGAGAGCCATTGGAGCGGATTGCATTGCTTTTGCTGGCAGCAACACGCCTGACAGTATGCCCCTAATATCTGTGCAGTGCAGAGGCAGCAAATGCACTGGAGGTCAGCTGCTTGCAAACACAACCTCTAGGCTCTGTTAAACTCTGTACTAAATTCAGTAAGAGAACTGTAATATCCTAAGCTGGGAGGTGAAATACATTTTGCATCTATACCCTCTGCTTTGAGTCTATCTCCTATGTTTTATGCCAGCCACTTCTGGCAGTCTAGGTTACCTTCCTTAATTAAAAGGATATGTGAAGTGGAGTGTTTTCTTCTTTGTAATAATTTAAATGTCTTAATTAATTTATGCGAGGTAGATATACAAGAACGTATTTTTTGTAGTTCTTGCCCAAAATAAACCTACTTCTCCAATTCTTGCTCTCTTGAAAACATTCCTTAAACACTTAGATCAAGACCTAATTTATCACTTCTAGTTTTTCTTTCCTTGGCACACTCTCTGATAATTTACTCTTTCTTCTCACATCTCTGTGAAGCACTATGGGATATTATTCCATGTTCAGAGCACTGTATAAATGCAAGCTGTTGTTTTCTTTCCAGATTTAGAACCTGTGCTCATTATTGTAGATACCATTAGCCATTGTTGTCCTTTAGTCAACCTTGAATCTATGGTTGGGAGTACTGCTCCAGCCCATCAGAGTGGTTAGCAGAGAATTGTTTTTCTTTATAAGCCCAGGGACCCACAAAGTGACTTATGACATATCACTAGATGAGAACTCAATGCACACCTTGGATTCAAGCAGATACATTTTGGAGTTTAGTTGAGGTGCTGTGCCATTTCTGGGTCTTTACTGCGACAGAGTGATGGCCTGAGATATGATTCTTACAGCCCCAAGAAAGCTCAGAAGGATGCAATGCATCTGTTTTATTTATATTAGTCCAAGAAAGCCTCACAAGATTTTTTTCACATCACTAATTATATATAATGTCCCATCACTCGTTCAACCCACTATCAATTCTGTCAATTACCTACCACCCAATAGATGTCCCCTTTAATGCCTAATTTCTACCATTGCAGGCTTCCTAGAGTTTTCGGTGAACTATCGAAGGGATGGATGTGTCCATAGAGTCATAGAACACAAAAATAGGCCCTTCAGAGTTCAAAGTTCAAAGCCCATGACATTCAAGATTCCCATCTAAGCTGGTCCCACTTTACCCTTGTGTGGATCATATCCGGCTAAAGCTTTCCTACCCAAGTGCATTTTAAATGTTGTTAACATTCCTGCCTTAACCTTTCCCTCTGCAGCTTGTTGCATATATTGACCACCCACTGGGTGAAATATGTCCCTCAGGTTCCTAGTAAATCTCTTCAATCTCAACTTAAAACTGTGCTGCACTGAAAAAGACTGTGCTCTTCATGTTTGGATACAGAAGTGGTTTGCCATTTCCTCATAAAAACATATGTATTAACTTTTTCTGAAGGCTGATCAAGGACGGGTTGCCATAGTTTCTCCCTGGTTCCATTTATTTGTGTTTCTCTTTCACTTTCCAATTTTAATTATATTGCAGAACATAATTTCAATTTGCCACTCAGGTATAAAAGGGATCTGGGGAGAAGGTGGGACACCAGGGCTCAGAGGAAAATTGGATCAGCCATGATGAAATGGCACAACAGTCTCGATGGGCCAAATGGCTGAATTCTGCTCTGTTACCTAATGGTCTAAAACAACACCTGTAATTTACTAAATAGATAGCTGATATCCAATGTCAGTTTCACAGCAAATTGCAATGTCAAAAACACTCCCTGCTTTTCTCTATAAGTTTCGCTCTCAATTTTGTGATTTTTATGCAAATTTATTGTTGATCTCCCACCAATCCATTCTCAGTGCATATTCTTATTGTAGTTAGGAATATAGTGGCAAAGCAGTTAAAGTTACTGGAATATCTCATCTCCATTGATCTGGAGACATGAGTTCAAGCACCACAAGGTGGGGAATTTAAATTCAAATAATTTAGTAAGTTGGAAATAAAATATCAGTATTGCTGGTGGTGATCATAAAGCTACTAAATTTCATATTTATTGCAGTAGCAGCAGCAGCCCGGATTCAAGTTCACTGTTCTCTGTACGGAGTTTGTATGTCCTCCCCAGGTCTGTGTGGGTTTCCTCTCAATGCACCAATTTCCTCCCACATTCCTAAATGTATGGGTTAGTAAGTTAATTAGACATGTGGCTGTAAATGGGCAGTATAGGATCATTGGGCTGGAAGTGTCTCTTATTGCACTGTATCACTAAATAATATAAATAAATTATCATTGAGGCGACTGGTCCTTCTGAGAAGTCATACTTGTAGACTTTACCCAGTCTGTCTAATGTGTCCAGTCCCACCAAAGTAGTTGACTCTTCAATGCTTACTCTGTTCAGGAACAATTAGGGTTGAACAATAATTAATGAGATTAAAAATTTAAAAAATTAAAGATGAAACCACACTAAGGTTGGAGGAACAACACCTTATATTCTGTCTGGGTAGCCTCCAACCTGATGGCATGAACATTGACTTCTCAAATTTCTGCTAATGCCCCACCTCCCCCTCATACCCCATTCGTTATTTATTTATTTATATCCACACTTCTTTTTCTCTCTCTCTCTTCTTTTTCTCTCTCTGTCCCTCTCACTATCCTCTGCCTTTGCCCTTCCTCTGGGCTCCCCCCCCCACTTTTCTTTCTCCCTAGGCCTCCTGTCCCATGATCCTCTCATATCCCTTTTGCCAATCACCTGTCCAGCTCTTGGCTCCATCCCTCCCCCTCCTGTCTTCTCCTATCATTTTGGATCTCCCCCTCCCCCTCCTACTTTCAAATCTCTTACTATCTCTTCTTTCAGTTAGTCCTCACGAAGGGTCTCGGCCCGAAACGTCGACTGTACCTCTTCCTAGAGATGCTGCCTGGCCTGCTGCATAGACCAGCAACTTTTTTGTGTGTTGCTTAAAAATTAAAGATCAGCTTTATTGGTAACATGTCCATTGAAACATAGGGCGAAAGTCATCGTTTGTGTCAAATCAAACTGGTGAGGATTCTGCTGGGCAGCCCAGAAGTGTCACGTCACCATGCTTCCAGTGCCAACGTAGTATGCCCACAACTCACTAGCCCTAACCCCAGCATTTTTGGAATGTGGGAGGAAACTTGGAGCCCCGGTGAAAACAAACACAGAGATGGGTGTCCTTACAGACAGTGGCAGGAATCAAATCCCAAATTTACAACTGGTGTTGTAAGGCATTTTGCTCACGGCCAGACCACTCTGCTGCTCCGATTGGAACAGATAAAAGAATAAATCTTTTCAGTGTTCTGTGCTTTTGAATTTCTGAGTTACTGTATGTATCTTTATATCCTTTCATTTCCTTCGACGTTGGTGTTCATTTCTATTTGCAGTATAATTGCAATCTTTATTTCACTGAACCCCAATCAATTTCTCTGCACTCTTTTTCATGTACCTTTTAGTCAAATTAGCACCATGGTGAAGCAAGTGAAATATGTTTTTTAAATTTGGACCATTTCTGACAAATTATTCTTAATACGTACAACTGAAAATCTCACATATCCCTCCAAAGTAAAATGCCACCAGCATGAAATTCCCTTTGAAGAACATTGTTGCTTTTCCATGACTGTTAGGTCGAAGCTGTTATAATTCATTCTCTGTGAAGGGACACCGACAGAAACAAAGATCACAGTCCCACTGGAGTGAAACAGCTGTCCTATCAGATTAAGAAAAAAGATTAGAGTTGGATTTGCCAGCTTGCTGAGGCTTTAACAAGGTATTGGCCAGACTGCATTTGGAATATTATGAGCAGTTTTGTGCCCATTATCTGTGAAAGGATTTGCTGACATTGGAAAAGATCCAGAGGAGGAACAGGAGAATGATCTCAGGAATGAAAGAGTTAATGTATGAGGAGTATTAAATGGCTCTGGGCCTGTACTCACTGGAGGTTAGAAGAACGAGGGAGGATCTCAATGAAACCTAACAAATATTGAAAGCCTTAAATACAGTGGATTTTAAGAGGATATTTCTCATACTGGGGGAGCCTAGGACCAGAAGGCACAGCCTCAGAATACAGGGATATCTCTTTATAACAGAGATGAGGAAAAATTTCTTTAACACACAGAAAATTTTGGTGGAACGCGGCAGGTCAGGCAGCATCTGCAGATTTCCTCCTATTTAAGAATTTCTTCAGCTAGATGGTGATGAATCTGTGGAATTCATTGCCACAGATAGCTGCTGAGATCAAATCATTAAGTATATATTAAAGCGGAGTTTAATAGGTACTTGATTAGTAAGAGTGTCAAAGATTACGGGGAGAAGGCAGAAGGATAAGGTTGAGAGGGATAATAAATGATTGACTTGCCTTCTTCTCATTATTTCCATCAGGGTGGAGGTACAGAAGCTTGAAGAAACTCGCTCAATGTTTTAGGAACAGATTCTTCCCCTTTGCATCAGATTTCTGAACCTGTGACTTCTATCTCAGTATTTTGCTGTCTTTTTGCAATATATAACATATATAATATATATTTTTTGCAATATATATATAATGCCCTGGAAAAGGTTGCACTATTAATGTAATGGTCTTTCTGTAGAAGCAGTGTTTGGTTTATGGTTACAGATAACGGGTGCTTTGGAATGTGAGCTATCCAATCATCTGAGTGGGCTTTCTTTTGTGTGCCTGACACCGCTGTGAGCTGGGGTCTTTATTCAATGGGAGATGAAGGGGGAAGACACTGGAGAGAACCAGTCGTAGGATTGGAGCCAGTGGGGGACGATAATTCAATGGAGCAAGCGAAGGTCTACTGAGGATCAGTGAATATGACTTTTGGAAGAGTTGAGCTCCAATTTGGGCACATTTGACTGTTTAATTATAATGGGCTCTTTTTGTGCGCTTCTTTCTTTTCTTTACTAACCCTTTAGTTAAGTTAACATTCATAAATATAATTCTTTTAATCATATGGTTGTGCTGTCTGTTATTTCTTGGCAACGAGCTGTAACAGGGTAGCAAATTACACAGCAGTCACACAAATCAGGGTTTGGGTTAGGACAGCTGTCCCATTCTCACGGATTTGGCACCCGAGTGTGTATTCCCTAGATGTACGCAGCCCAAGGAAACCAGGGGTTCATATATATATGAAGTAGGCAAGGGAATATCTGATGGAATTGAACTCAGACAAGTATGAAGTGTTGCATTTTGGGAAGATACACCTAAGTAGGACAAACACAGTGAATGGCAGGGCCCAGTGCAATGCTACTGAACAGTGAGACCTTGTGTATAAGTACTCAGTTCCCAGAAATCGGTGACAGATTAATGTAGAAGGTCAATGGCACATTTGCCTTCAACCACTGAGTTATATTGAGTATAGGAGCTCAGAGAGCGTGCTACAGTCATACAAGTTGATGATTAGGCAGCATTTGGAATATTGTGTGCAGTTCTACACATGCTACAGGAAGGATTTGATTAAGCTAGAGACAAAGAGTCTGTCGATGAAATTGTAGAGCAAGAAACAATCTGCTGGAGGAACTCAATGGGTTGAGCATTGTGTGTAGGGGGGGGAAGGAATCATTGATGCTTTAGGTCAAAACCCTGTATCATGATTAAACTTGAAAGGATGCAGAGAAGATTCATTGGGATGTTGCCTGGACTCGAGGGTCTAAATTATTAGGAGAGAGTGCTTTTCTCTAAATATGATTAAGGCTGAGCAATATCATCACATTTTAAAAAACAAAAGGTATTTACAGGAGAGATGATCACCATCTTTTTTGCATGATAGTGTATTCTAAAACTAGGGTTCAAAGTGAGAAGGGAAACAGCTAAAGAAACATCTGAGGAGCAGGTGTTTCAGACAGAAGGTACCAGGTGCATGGAAGAGGAGGTGGTAGAGACAGGTACAATTACAACATTTTAAATACATTTAGACAGATACATGGATAGGAGAACTTCCTAACCTGAGGTCTACTAACTCCTTGCTTAATGGTATTGGTCCATGGCATTAAAAAAAAAGGTTGGAAACCGCTGGTCGACCGAATGCAAATGGGCTTGGTGTTGTTACGTACCTTGGTCAGTATAAACATGTTGGGCAGATGGGCCATTTCCCATGCTATATTAATCTATGACTCTTACCTGGGCATTTCTGACCTTACTTATATGTGACTACAGACCCACCAGAGAGATTGCTCCTAAGCAACACACACACAAAATGCTGGAGAAACTCAACAGACCAGGCAACATCTATGGAAAAGAACACAGTCGATGTTTCAGGCTGAGAAGTCGAATGTACTCTTTTCTATAGATGCTGCCTGACCTGCTGAGTTCCTCCTGCATTTTGTGTGTGTTGCTTGGATTTCCAGCATCTGCAAATTTTCTCTTGTTTGAGATTGCTTCTAAACTGGCTTCTGTAATAGCCAGAATATCAGACATTTCAGTGTTAAGTATAGTTGACCCAGCACACATCTTATGAATGAATAAATAACATAATACCCTCTCTGCTAATGCTGACTTATAAAGTGGAAGAAAATAATTCTAAAAGTTAATTTTCTGTTCTGTCCTCTCTTATCTAGCTTCATCAATACTGAAACATTTGCTGGTATATCAATCCATTGCCAATGATTAAACTTGGGACCTTTCTGGTGTGTTGAATTTTGTGAAGACTTCAAGGGAGCATCAGGTGTGATTTTCACCTTGCTCTCTTCTCACCACCTTTTATCATATTACTCTGATTATCACAACTTCCTCTTGCTGGCTGCTAATTTATTTGTAATTTATAGCACATCTAAATAGTCAAGTCCTGGCCTCAACTACTCTTGCGATGACTTGGCTGTTGGTTTCTTGCTTTCCACCAAATATACCTTTGAAGTCCAGTGCATAGTTTGTTACATAGTCCATAAAGTTCTTAAATTAAAATTGCATTTAAATTCTTTTGAAAGCAAAATGGAAAGCCTTTATCTTTTTGAGTCACCCTGCTCATATGTATAGCACATAAGCACTGGAAAGATGTGCTGGAGAGGCTTGCAAAATGTCCTACAAGAACTGATGCTGTTGCAGTTATAAACATTATAGCTCAGGGATCGTGAAAATGACTGAGAGTTGATTTTGGGAAAAAAGTATCCTTCCATACACTGGCACTGAATAGGACAAATTGGAACATATTTTCATTTGAGGCACCATGGAACCCAGAACCAATATATCTCAAATCCTGAGCCCTGGATGCCTTTTTTAATTCATTATTCAGGATATGTGCATTGCTGACAAGACCAGCATTAATTGTCCATCTCTTCAAACTCTTGAAAGCTGGTACTAAGGATCTTTGTTTCTGATGTTTTGCCAGGCTATTTCAGAAACAATGCCTGAAGTAGAGAGAAAACTGAATTCTGCAAATATGAGATAAACATGAGATTCTGATAACAATCAGAGTGACTGATTATATGAAATTATCTTCAGCATCTACAGTTTTCTTTTATCTTTCCAGCTAACACAGAATTCATTCATCTCCTATTTACACCTGCCCAGATATATCCTTTGTCATTTGTTTGCCTTTATCGCCCTCTTTTTTGCAGCAACACAACTACTTTTCCCTTCTGTATTTCTTTCCACTTCCGATGTATTCTTTCTTCTTAGATCTTTCACTTTTACAACTCTTTATTCCTATTTTCTTTTACCTTTATTTAGAGATACAGAGCAGAACAGGCCTTTCTGGCCTAAACAAAGCTGCACTGCCCAGCAACCCACTGATTTAACACTAGCCTATTCACAGGACAATTTACAATGACCAATTATTCTACTAACTCGGATGATTTTGGACTGCGGGAGGAAACTGAAACTTCTGGAGGAAATCCACATGGTTCATGCATGCAGATGCTTTACAGATGGTGCCAGAATTGAACTTTGAACTCTGGAATACCTGAGCTGCAGTAGGGTTGCACTAACCGTTACGCTACCATGGTGTCACACAGTTTCATTTTAATGAAAAACAGTTTGATTTCCAACATCTGCAGCATTTTGCTTTTTCAGAACTGTGATAAAGTACAGTTCAGATCTTGCAGTCCCCCTTTAAGAAAGTAGAAGAGGGGACGCCACACCAGACTACCTGTTCGATTGAAGCACAGAGGCTTCAGATTTCCATTCCCAACTATTTTCCTGGCCAACGTACAGACTCTGGAAAATAAAAGTGAGAATCTCAGCAACACGCACGATATGCTGGAGGAACTCAGCAGGCCAGGCAGCATCAATGGAGAAGAGTACAGTTGATATTTCAGGCTGAGACCCTTCGGCAGGACTTCAGAGGGACATCAGAGACTGCTGTGTACTTTGCTTCATGGATACATGGCTATTCCCCCACCATTTTGGACACAGCACTGCAGCTCAATGGCTTCACCATTTTCCAAAAAGACAGAATGGCTCAGTCTCTCAAAGGCAGAGGATGTGGAATATGCTGCGTGATTAACTCATCATGGTAGGTCCAGGTTTGCAGAGGAGCACTTACAGAACTTCTTTGAGTCAGTGAATTGGACAATACTCAGGGATTCATCTCTGAGTCTAAATTAAGTCGCCAGTGTTGTCACTGACTTCATCAAAACTTGTATGGTTGAGTGTATGCCTTCAAAATATACTGGACATACCCAAACCAAAAGCCAGGGATAAAACAGAAGATTCATGGTCCAGCTGAGGGCTAGACCTGTGGTATTCAAGACCAGTAATCTCGAACTGGACAAGAAGTCCATGAACAATATACAGAGGCTATTTTAAGGGCGAGAAAATAATTCCGATTCAGGTTAAAGATGGAGTCAGATGCAGGATTTCCTGGCAGCAAAAACCAGCATCGTGAATGGCTGTGATGCTTCATTCCCAGAGGAGCTCAACACCTTTTATGCTCACTTTGAAAGGGAGAATAAAACGTCATCTATGCAAATCCCTGTAGTATCCCGAGACACTGTAATTTCTATCTTGGAGGCCGACATCAGAACATCTTTCAAGCGGGTGAACTCTTGCAAGGTGTCAAGCCCTGATGGTGTTACTGGTGGGACTCTGAAAACCTATGCCAACCTCCTAGCAGGACTGTTCAAGGACATTTTCAATTTCTCACTGCTGCATTTGGCGATCCCTCCTGCTACAAGAGGGTGACAATCATACCAGTGCCTAAGAAAAGCATGGTGAGTTGTCTCAATGACCATAACCCAGTGGCACCCATACCTACTGTGACAAAGTACTTTGAAATGTTGATCACGGCTAGACTCAACTCCTGCCTAAGCAGGAAGCTGAACCTGCTGCAATTTGTTTATCGGCACAATAGGTCTAAAGTGGATGCAGTCTCACTGCCTCTACACACAGCCTTGGATCAGCTGGACAGTAACTATATAACCATATAACAATTACAGCATGGAAACAGGCCATCTCGGCCTTTCTAGTCCGTGCCGAACTCTTACTCTCACTTAGTCCCACCGACTTGCACTCAGCCAATAACCTTCCATTCCTTTCCTGTCCATATAGCTGTTCAATTTAACTTTAAATGACGACATCGAACTGGTCTCAAACACTTCTGCTGGAAGCTCGTTCCACACAGCTACCACTCTCTGAGTAAACAGTAATACTTATATCAGGCTGCTTGTTATTGACTACAGCTCAGTGTTAAACACAATCATACCCTCAGTTCTAATCAACAAACTCCAAAATCTGGGTGTCTGCACCTTCTTCTTTACCTCCTTACTGGGAGACCTCAGTCTATGCAGATCATAAATAACATCTCCTCCAATCAGCATTGGTGTAGCTGAAGGGTAGGTACCTAGCCCACTGTTTTACTCTCTTTACACCTATGATTGTGTGGCTAGGCAGAGCTCAAACATCATCTATAAATTTGCTGATGACACAACTGTTGTAGATTGTAATGGGGAGACATGCAGGAGTGAGATAGATCAGCTGGTTGAGTGACGTTGCAGCAACAACCTTGCACCCAACATCAGGAAGACCAAGGAAGTGGTTATGGACTTCAGGAAGGGTAAGTCAAGGAAACAAACATGAGTCCTCATCGAGGGATCAGAAGTGGAAAGGGCGACACCAAGTTTCTGGGTGTCAGCATCTCTTTGAGTCTATCCTGGGCCTAACATACTGAAGCAATTACAAAGAAAGCACGACCACAGTTATATTTCACTAGGAGTTTTGTCTCCAAAGACACTCACAAATTTCTACAGATGTACTATGGAGAGTGTTCTACAATGCCTATAAAAAGTATATACCCCCCTGGCAAGTTTTCAGGTTTTATTGTTTTACAACATTGAATCACAATGGATTTAATTTGGCTTTTTTTGACACTGATCAACAGAAAAGAATTATTTCATGTCAAAGTGAAATATAAAACACAATATAATTGATTGCATAAGTACTCACTCCCCTTTAATATGACACATTAAAACATCACTGAGGCAGCCAATTGGTGTTAGAAGTCACATAATTAGTTAATGAAGATCACCATGCACAGTCAAGGTGTTTCAATTGATTACAGTAAAAATACACCTGTATCTTGAAGGTCCACTTGCAGGTGAGTCAGTATCCTGACAAAAACCACACCACAGGGACAAAAGAACACTTCAAGCAACTCCGCAAAAAGGTTATTGAAAAGCACAAGTCAGGAGATGAATACAAGACAATATTCAAGTCGCTGAATATCCCTTGCAGTACAGTTAAGTCAATCATCAAGATTTGGAAAGATTATGGCCCAGCAGAAAATCTGCCTAGAACAGGCTGCCTCCAAAACTGAGGGACTATGCAAAAAGGGGACTAGTGAGGGAGGCCACCAAGAGACCTATGACAACTCTGGAGGAGTTACAAGCTTCAGTGGCTGAGATGGAAAAGTGTATGCATACAAAAACTGTTGCCCTGGTGTTTCACCAGTCACAGCTTTATGGGAGAGTAGCAAAGAGAAAGTCACTATTGGAAAAAAAACTCACATGAACTCAGCTAGAGTTTGCGAGAAGGCATGTGGGAGACTCTGAAGTCAGCTGGAAGAAGGTTCTATAGTCTGATGAAACCAAAACTGAGCTTCTTGGCCATCAGACTAAATGCTATGTTTGGTGTAAGGCAAACACTGCACATCATCAAAAACACACCATCCCTTTGTGAAGCATGGTGGCTGCATTATTCTGTGTGGATGCTTCACTGCAGCAGGCCCTAAAAGTCTTGTGAAGAAAGAGGGTAAAATGGTTGCAGCAAAATACAAGGAAATCCTGGAGGAAAACCTGATGCAGTCTGCAAGAGAACTGACTTGAGAGAAGACTTGTTATCCAGCAAGAAAACGACTCCAAGCATAAAGCCAAAGCTACACAGGAATAGCTTAGAAAACTACAAAGTTAATGTCCTGGAGTGGCCAAGTCAGAGTTCAGACCTCAATCCAATTGAGAATTTGTGGCTGGACTTTAAAAGGGCTGTTCACTCATGATCCCCAAGCAATCTGACAGCTTGAGCTGTTTTGTAAAGAA
Source organism: Mobula birostris (assembly GCF_030028105.1). Lineage (NCBI taxonomy): Eukaryota > Metazoa > Chordata > Chondrichthyes > Myliobatiformes > Myliobatidae > Mobula > Mobula birostris. The sequence continues at coordinate 24,257,169 of NC_092374.1, read as the reverse complement.
GAATGGGGAAAAATTGCAGTGTCCAGATGTGCAAAGCTGATAGAGAGATCTATCCACATACTCAAGGCTGTAATTATTGCCAAAAATGCATCTACTAAATACTGTTTTGAAGGGGATGAGTAATTATGCAAACAATTATTTGTGTTTAATTATTGTAGTAAATTTAAACCAATCTGTAGAAATTTGTTTTCAATTTGACACGATAGTCTTTTCTGTTGATCAGTGTCAAAAAATCCAAATTAAATCCATTGTGATACAATGTTGTAAAACAATAAAACATGAAAACTTCCAAGGGGTGGGGTGAATACTTGTTATATGCACTGTGACAGGTTGCATCACCGACTGGTATGGAGGAGCACAGGATTTAATAAAGCTGCAGTTGTAAACTCAGCCAGCCCCATCATGAGCACTAGCCTCCACAGCCTCCAGGACATCTTGAAAAGGCGATGCCTCAGAGAGGCAGCATCCATCATTAAGGTCCCCCATCACCCAAGACCTGCCCTCTTTTCATTGCTACCAGCAAGGAGGAGGTATTGGAACCTGAAGACACACAGTCAATGTTTCAGGAACAGCTTCTTCCCCTCCACTATCAGACTTGAACCATGAATACAACCTCAATATTTTTCTCTCTCTTTTTGCACTACTTAGCTAATTTATTTTTTTATATATACTACTTCAAGTCAAGTTTATTGTCATTTAACTATATACATGTATATAACGTACATAACCATATAATGTACAAACGTTCATATATAGAATCAAGACAACATTTTTCCAAACAGGGGTTTGAAGCACAGTATTACCCATAACACATGATAACTTATGAAGGTTAGGATAAAAACCACAGATAAATTACACATATATAACAAACTAAAGTGCATTAATATTAAATATTGTACTGGAACAGATTAATCAGTTACACTTTGAATATCATTTGGCAGGGAGCTCAGAAGCTTAATGGCTTGGGGGGAAAAACTGTTTCTACTCTAGTCCGTTCTTCTTTTTGCGCATCGTAGTCTCCTGCCTGATGATAAAAAATCAAAGATGATACTGGAATGCTTAGTAATACTATGGGACCTGCGTATGCAGCGCTCCTGATAAATGTCCTCGATGGATGGTAGGAAGACCCCTTTAATCCTCTCAGCTGTTCTCACAGTCTTATGTAAGGACTTCTGGTTCAATGCTCGACTGCTCCCTTACAAGATGGAGATGCAACTTGTCAGGACACTCTCAATGGTGCTCCTGTAAAATGCAGTTAAGATGGGGGGGAGGGAGGAGCCCTGCTTTCCTCAATCCTCCTAGGAAGTGGAGGCACTGCTTTGCCTTCTTATTCAGGGAGGTGATATTAAGAGAGGTGATTATAATTTATAGTTTTTATTATTATATATTGCAATGTCCTGCTGCCACAATACAACAAGTTTCATAACATATGCCTGTGATACTGAACCTGATTCTGATTCTAAAGTAAAAGGAGAAATGTTCATATGCAAGGTGGTTAGAAGGAGTTATTTGTGCCATACCAAACAAGCTGTCATCAGTTCTCACCAAAAGTAAGTAGGAAATTCAGTCTGACAAATCAACAAGACAAAAGACAAGGACATGATGGTGTATGAAGCTGACTTGTAAGAGAACTGAAAGTGGTCTGAACAAAATCTTTTTTTAAGTAGTGAGTGCTAATGCTCTGAAGCATGCTCTGGATACAATGTTCAGACACAATATTCACAGGGAAACAAGATAAATACTGAAAATGAAACAAAAATCCAGGCTATCTGGAGAGGATGGTGGACTGGGATTAGCCAAATTGCTCTGATAATAAGAACTGACATGGACTTAATGGGCTGAATGACCTTCATCTGGGTAATGTTTCTGTGGTACTTTGAAGTATAGGGATATTTGCTTTTGAAAATTAAATGTAAAAGCTTTTGATATTATGCACAGAAGTGATCTATTATCCTGTCATGAAGTGGCCTTTACACAAGGTAGTATGTCCCTAACGACTCTCACCAATTTTTACAGATGTATCACAAAAAAATCCTAACTAACTGTGTCATAGCTTTGTTTTGTCCGAAACTGGTAGGAATTGCCCAATGCATCAGGCAAACAAGCTTCCCTCTATGGACTCTGTCTACGCTGCCTCAGGAAAGCAGCCAACATTGTCTATGAACCCCACCTCACCTCAGTTATTCTCTCCTCCACCTCCCTTCCAATAAACCGGAGGTACAAAAGCTTGAGAAGGCTCAAGAACAGCTTCTAACCCATTGGTTTAAAACACTTTAATTAGCTTCTACTATGCTAAAGATGAACTCTGTATCTCCCACACCATCTTAGCATGGCCCTTGCATTTTACTTGACCACCTGCACTGCACTTCCATTGTAACTGTCACAATATTTTCTCCTTTTTCTTGTTGTGAGATGATGCATGCATGCATGGATTGATCTATGTGGTTAGCATGCAAACAAAAGCTTTTCACTGTATCTCAATACATGTGTCAATGTAGTTATCAAGCAGTGAATCTACATCAGGTGATAGGGATATTATTGGAACAAGAAATATTGGGCAGGATTAATCCAGATTTAGAAAGGCAGAGATTAATCCAAAATACTCACCATTGTATCTTTATTGTTGGGGGAGTTCCTGTCGGACTGCATTGATTAGAATTTTTGAAGAGGCAATAAAATATATTCATAAGAGTAGTTTGGTTGATGTGGACTGCAAAGAGTTCAATTAAGTCTTTGAGGAAGAGCCCATAGGATCCTGGACAATTTGGCAATTTGGATTGAAAACTGGTTTGCCAATGAGGACAGAGAGCAATAGTGGAAAGTTGTTTTATTCATTGCAGTCCTGAGACTAGCAGCATAACACAAGGATCAATTCTGGGACCCTTCCTATTAGTTGTATACATTAATGAATTGGATGTGAATGTGAGAGGTCTGATTAGTGGAAAACAGAAGATATGCTAATTGCTTGTGCTATCTGTAACTTATTTCCTGAAATCTTCTCCTACCTCTATCCTTTTTCTAACTCTGACAAACCTACCAACGAGATTAAGCCCATACCCTGGGAGCAATATTGAATGTTAATGTTGCTGTTAGGGTGGAGGGGTGGAGAAGTGTCTCAACCAAAGGAGGTGTAGGGCGATCTTTCCATCCGCCATTTTTTCTGTCATGTATTTTCTTCAGAACTGGCCAGTTATAATACCGAAGAGCAGGGCTCGTTCACTGAAAGATATGAATTCAATTAAAGAGCAAAAAAAAAACTTGTGAAGAGACATTTTAAGCTGGACATCTTTTCTAGATTTTAGATGAGTGAGAGAGATGACCTTATTGACAGTGGCAAAATACTTAGAGGTCTCATCAGAGTAATTGGAGGGTGGATGTTTCTCTTGGTCGAAGAATTAGAGGTCACAGTCTCAAAATAGAAATGAAATGAGGGAAAATTCGAAGTTGATGATATTCAGAATTCAGTGTCCCAAAGAAGGCTCCACCATTGATCACATAAATAATGCAGAGGACAACAGATTGCTGTTGCTCTAATTATTTTGCACGTATCGATGAGATAGTCTAAGAATGAGATTTCTCATTCTTAGAATATCCAGAAAAAAAGAGAAAGTCTGGCATAAAATCTCTCCTCACTGTTTGCTTTTTGATTGAATTCAGCACAAGTATGGGAGTACAGTGCAAGGAAATTGCACTGCAGATGAAGTAGGGGATCAACTGTTACCTTCTTGGAAGGTGAAGCAGACTCAAAGAATGAAATAACCGATTCCAACAGCCATTTTATATACATTTATGTTCTATTCTGCTCCAAAGTACTTTACAGAAGGAACTCTAATGGTCTTAATTGTGTTAGCTGATTTGTGCAGTATTGTGCAAAAGTCTCAGACATATGTATATATAGCTAGGTTACATAAGACTTTTGCACATTACTGTATTTGTCAACATAGCGCAGAGAGTGAGTTTGCAAATATGGCGGGAGCAAAAGATGTTGGGAAAGGCAAAGATGGAGCACTGTGGGGAGGGTGTGGGATAGGTGGCAGAGAAGGAGTGCAAGGGGTGGGGGGTGCTGACACACCCATCACTGATACATCAACCAAGGTAATTTGATTCCAAACAATTGGCAAATTGATCATTACAGAATGTCTCTCACTCCCTCTCCTCTCCCTTCCCCTTTTCCAACTATGATTACCATCACCCTAACTCCTTCCCACTCTCAGTCCACAAAAGAGACCCATATCAGAATTAGGTTTATCATCACTCATATATGTCATGAAATTTGTTTTTTTTTGCAACAGCAGTACAGTGTAATATGTAAAATTACTACAGTACTCTGCAAAAGTCTTAGGCACCCTAGCTATATATATGTGCTTCAGACTTTTGTACAGTACTGTATCTTCAGATCCATATGTTCATACACTCCTGGTTCAAGAACAGCTATCTCCCTTCAACAACTTGGTTCTTGAACCAAACAGCAAAATACTAATCATTATACTTTTGCAATAAGATGACGAATTTGATCACTTTGCACTAAAAAGAACTTCTATTTGTTCTATATATGTTATTTTTTGTAAAAACTGTGTAAGCTGTATATTTCATTTATGGTTTTCAGACTCTCAGAATACCTGCTTCGCTATCAATGTCAAAGTCAAGTTTATTGCAAATATGCTCAGATACAATGAAAAACTTACTTGCAGCAGTAGCACAGGCACATAGCACCAAATCAAAGCTATTATGTTGCAATAAATCTATGTTTTTTCTCTCCACAGATACAACCTGACCTATTGGGAATTTATTACATTCTGTTTCATCTACAAGTGCTAAACATCTTCACTGTTGATTGCTTCCATTTTTGCAACAATAGCTTATACTGGCAGGAGAATGACAAATTTCTGCAGTTCTCAGCACTACACTCTTTTGAATGAAGAGGAATATCTGTGTGGAAAAGACCATAAGACAGAGGAGCAGAAATACGCCACTCAGTCCATTGACTCTGCTGCACCATTCTATCATGGCAGATTTATTATCCTTCTCAATCTGATCTTCCTGCCTTCTCCCCATAACCTTTGACACCCTGACAAATCAAGAACCCATCAATCTCCACTTTAAATATACAGAAGTTATTGACCTCTGTAGCAATAAATTCCACAGATTTACCACCCTCTGGCTAAAGAAGTTCCTTCTCACCTCTGTTCCTAAATGGATCTCTCTACTCTGAGGCTATGCCCTCTGGTCCTAGACTCATCCATGATAGAAAAGGTCCTCTCTACATACACTCTCTCAAGTCTTTCAATATTTGATAGGTTTCAATGAGTTCCTCCCTTCAATCATCTAAACTTCAGGGAGTACAGACACAGAGCCTTCAGATGCTCCTCATGTATTATCATAGTCATAATCATAGTCATACTTTATTGGATCCTGGGGAAGATTGATTTTCGTTACAGTTGCATCATAAATAATAAATAGTAATAGAACCATAAATAGTTAAATAGTAATATGTAAATTATGCCAGGAAATAAGTCCAGGACCAGCCTATTGGCTCAGGGTGTCTGACCCTCCAAGGGAGGAGTTGTAAAGTTTGATGGCCACAGGCAGGAATGACTTCCTATGACGCTCCGTGCTGCATCTCAGTGGAATGAGTCTCTGGCTGAATGTACTCCTGTGCCCAACCAGTACACTATGTAGTGGATTGGAGACATTGTCCAAGATGGCATGCAACTTGGACAGCATCCTCTTTTCAGACACCACCATCAGAGAGTCCAGTTCCATCCCCACAACATCACTGGCCTTACGAATGAGTTTGTTGATTCTGTTGGTGTCTGCTACCCTCAGCCTGCTGCCCCAGCACACAACAGCAAACATGATAGCACTGGCCACCACAGACTCGTAGAACATCCTCAGCATCGTCCTGCAGATGGTAAAGGACCTCAGTCTCCTCAGGAAATAGAGACAGCTCTGACCCTTCTTGTAGACAGCCACAGTGTTCTTTGACCAGTCCAGTTTATTGTCAATTCATATCCCCAACTATTTGTAATCCTCCACCATATCCACACTGACCCCCTGGATGGAAACAGGTTCATTCCTGGAAACATTCTTGTGAACCTTCTCTGGACCCTCTCCAGGGCCAGCACATCTTTTCTTAGATAAGAGGCCCAAACTGCTCATAATACTGCAAATGTGGTCTAACCAATGCCTTATAAAGCCCCGGCGTCACACTCTCGTTATTTTCCAGACCGCTCGAAATAAATGCTAACATTGCATTTGCCTTCCTTATCACTGACTCAACCTGCAATTTAATCTTTAAGGCATCCTGCACAAGGGCTCCCATGTCCCTTTGCACTTCTGATTTTTGAATTTTCTCTCTATTTAGAAATAGTCTGCAATTTTATTTCTTCTCTGTTCTTTATTCCTAAGAGAGAACATTTTATGTCATTAAGCTTTTTGAGCTAATTGAGCTAACATAACAGAGTGATTTTATTCTGCTCTTTTTATGTGCTTCCTATTTTCATTTTGGAGATATTTTAATAATGTATGAATATTTTAAATAGTAGTTTTGTTGTCATAGACATTTACACGTATTCAAGTTATCTGAAAGCTTTAACAGTAAGTGAGTGTGATGGTGTGGCTTAATCTGATGAAGAGTGTTTATGTGAGATTTAGATTCATAAAGTATGTTCACAAGGCCCTTCTGGTCAGCTTCAAGCCCATCTGGAGGAGCAGATTGCCGTTGGAATATTAGCTCCAGGTAATTGCAAATGTATCAGATTGTGCTCCTGAAACATTCCAGGAGTTTGAGCGTCTCTCATCTTCTCTGTTCAGAGTGTACAAGACTATTTGTCACCAACTATTTTCAGGGAGCAACCACCTATTCATGTGAAGCTTTGTAGCAACATTTTAAGTGCCCTTGTTCTAAGCTGGAATCCAAAGCGTTATTCAGTAAAGATACAACCTTGTCAAAACAATTGCTGAAAAATAAATCTAACATTCCATCTGTGTTCTCATTACTTATGTGAGATGCATACTAGCTTGTTACGATTTGTATTTGCATCTAAATCTTACTCCTTTCAGCTCCAGGATCCTCACATTTCTTTTGTATAAATGGTAAAATGCTACCAACACGTAAAACTGACTCACCAAATGAACCACAAAGAAGTTTATTAAATGTTAGAAAACATATATCATCCGTTTACTTCCTGGTGGCATTTAAGAATATTTTCTGTTTTAAAACCTATTCTAATAAATATTGTTTAATATGTTTCTCATGATCTGAGCATTGCATCTTTTGCTTGTTGCTAATCTTTTCTCAAGGACTGTAGCAGAGAGAAATCCCATGGCAAATGCAGAATCTTGGTATTATCTTTAAATCACTACATCATCCATAGAATTATGATTTAAAATAAGCACTCAAGATAATTTCCAATCAGACTGCAAAAGAATGAAAAAAATCATAAAATCAATATCATGTAAGAATCTAAACAGAAAATTATGACTTATGTATTTCAAAACAACTGAAATGTTATTACTACATATTTTTAGTGCACTCATTAGTAATTTAGCTTAATACCCCTGTCTGTATTAATTTGCACAATCAATAATGTCAAGATGAATGGGTAAATGATGGACTCAATTATCTAAGCAATACACACAAAATGCTGGAGGAACTCAGCAGGCCAGGAAGCATCTATGGAAAAGAGTATGGTTTCGGGCCGATACCTTTCAGCAGTACTGGAGAAAACAAATGAAGAGTACTCTTCATCTTTTTTTCTCCAGTCCTGCTGAAGTGTCTCACGCTGAATCATTGACAGTACTCTTTTCCATAGATGCCACCTGGCCTGCTGAATTCCTCCAGCATTTTGTGTGTATTGCTTGGATTTCCAGCATCTACAGGTTTTCTCTTGTTGTGACACAAATATCAAGTTCGTTTTTAACTAGATAAACATTGAACCCATTGTACATTCATAGGATTGTATAAATTTCATCCATGGATTTTATAAGTATGTGCTTCACATATTTCAAAACAAATTTTATCTTCATTTGGGAGAGAAAAACCTGCTTGCAAAAGTAAATGCACAGACCAAAGCACAGCAAGGTGAATGGAAGGGCAAGAAGAAAGGAGTCAATGGAGATATAAAAACAGAGGAATTGTCAGATGATGTTGTGGATGATGAAAGCAATACAAAAGATCAATTGTAAAGGGAGCGATAGAAGGATTAATATGAGAATACACCTATGAACTAAATGCACCTTCCCAAGATCAAGATGTATGTCACAGAAAGAAGAAACAGGATAATAAGGAGAAAGGCATAAAAGAAAGAAGGAAAGTGACGAAGAAAAATTGCAAGAATGAGAGCGTGAGCAGGATAGGAACTGTGAGCAAGACCGTGATAAGCAAGTATCAAAATAGATTCACAGAGAAAAGGAGAAGGTGTCCAGCTCTGTTAGAAATGCTTTCTGCAGTCTCAGAGTCTCTCCTACAGCCATCACGGAGGTGGAGGCCCAGAACCTGAGATAGTTTCACAGCCACAAGTCTCACCTGCCAGCAGAGTGACCTCCCTTGTCAAGAAAAGCATTATCCCACAAGAGTATGAAATCTAGACAGCGATTAAATCTTTTGGCCAGAATGGGATGATTTAAATATTTACTATGTTGTGAATGTCTATATAGTAGTTATATTATAGAGTCTACTGTATATAGTATATATGTACTGTATCGTATATAAATTGACAAGCATTTTATATTGAGTTGGATTTCATAACTAAGCAGGGAGGAGAGTTGTGTATTTAATATTTCACTAATGTTGTAAATATATTGATTGATTAAGCAGTCTTTGTTGTTTACTGTGAGTTACATATAAAAGAACGTGAATGGCATATGTCATTATGCTATCATGTGATATATGTGCACCTTGCTTAGAGTAAAAAACAAAGTTAGACCTGTATTCCTGGCTCTTTTGTTTTCCTTTCATTTAGTTTCCATGCTTTGGAGTTACAAAACATAACAGGTTGCACTTTCCTTCAATTTAGAAAACGTGTCATGGAGCCATACAGTCATAGAGAAGTACAATGCAGAAACAGACCATCAGCCTATCTCGTCCATCCCAAAACCATTTAAACTGCCTACTTCCAACAACCTGCACTGGGACCATAGCCCTCCTTATCTCCACTATCCATGTACCTATCCAAGCTTCTCTTAAAAGTTGAAATCGAGCTTGCATGGACCACTTGTGCTGGCAGTACATTCTACATTCTCATGACCCTCTGAATGAAGAAGTTTCGCCTCATGTTCCCCTTAAACTTCTCTCCTTTCACTTTTAACCCATGACCTCTGGTTGTAGTCCCACACAGCCTCAGCAGAAAAAGCCTGCTTGCATTTACACTCTCTATACTCCTCATAATTCTCTATACCTCTACCAAATCTCCTGTCAATCTTTTAAGTTCTAAAATATACAGTTCAAACTGATTCAGTCTTTCCTTATAAGTTAGGTCCTCCAGACCCAGCAACATACTTGTCGAAAATATTAATTTTGCTCTGTTCAGTGGTTTACCAGAGGCCTAACTTCAGGTCTGATGAATCTACAGTTAAAGTCAGAAGTTTACGTACACCTCAGCCAAATACATTTAAATTCAGTTTTTCACAATTCCTGACATTTAATCCTAGAAAACATTCCCTGCCTTAGGTCAGTTAGGATCACTACTTTATTTTAAGAATGTGAAATGTCAGAATAATAGTACAGAGAATGATTTATTTCAGCTTTTATTTCTTTCATCACTTTCTCAGTGGATCAGAAGTTTCCATGCACTTTGTTAGTATTTCGAAGCATTGCCATTAAATTGTTCACTTGGGTCAACTCGGGTCAAACGTCTTGGGTAGCCTTCCACAAGCTTTTCACAGTAAGTTGCTGGAATTTTGTTCCATTCCTCCAGACAGAACTGGTGTAACTGACTCAGGTTTGCAGGCCTCTTTGCTCGCACACATTTTTTCAGTTCTGCCCACAAATTTTCTATCAGATTGAGGTCAGTAAATGATGTCAAGTCTGGTTCATCCTTGGGAGCAATTTCCAAACGCCCGAAGGTACCATGTTCATCTGTACAAACAATAGTACGCAAGTATAAACACCACGGGACCACGCAGCCGTCATACCACTCAGGAAGGAGACACATTCTGTCTGCTAGAGATAAACGTACTTTGGCGCAAAAAGTGTAAATCAACCCCAGAACAACAGCAAAGGACCTTGTGAAGATGCTGGAGGAAACAGGTAGACGAGTATCTATATCCACAGTAAAATGAGTCCTATATCGACATAACCTGAAAGGCTGCTCAGCAAGGCAGAAGCCACTGCTCCAAAACCGCCATAAAAAAGCCAGACTACAGTTTGCAAGTGCATGTGGGGACAAAGATCTTACCTTTTGAAGAAATGTCCTCTGGTCTGATGAAACAAAAATTGAACTGATTGGCCATAATGACCATCGTTATCTTTGGAGGAAAAAGGGCGAGGCTTGCAAGCCGAAGAACATCATCCCAACCGTGAAGCATGGGGGTGGCAGCTTCATGTTGTGGGGGTGCTTTGCTGAAGGAGGGAATGGTGCACTTCACAAAATAGATGGCATCATGAGGAAGGAAAATTATGTATATATATTGAAGCAACATCTCAAGACATCAGCCAGGAAGTTAAAGCTTGGTCGCAAAGGGGTCTTCCAAAACAGATTATTATCTAAATGGTGGCCGATTAGGAAAAGGGGAGGTGCAATGAGACCTGGGTGTCATTATACACCAGTCATTGAAAGTGGGCATGCAGGTACAGCAGGTGGTGAAAAAGGCGAATGGTATGCTGGCATTTATAGCAAGAGGATTCGAGTACAGGAGCAGGAAGGTACTACTGCAGTTGTACAAGGCCTTGGTGAGACCACACCTGGAGTATTGTGTGCAGTTTTGGTCCCCTAATCTGAGGAAAGGCATCCTTGCCATAGAGGGAGTACAAAGAAGGTTCACCAGATTGATTCTTGGGATGGCAGGACTTTCATATGATGAAAGACTGGATGAACTAGGCTAATACTCCCTGGACAAACAACAGGAATTCTGCAGATACTGGAAATTCAAGCAACACACATCAAAGTTGCTGGTGAACGCAGCAGGCCAGGCAGCATCTCTAGGAAGAGGCGCAGTCGACGTTTCAGGCTGAGACCCTTCGTCAGGACTAACTCAAGCAACACACATCAAAGTTGCTGGTGAACGCAGCAACTTTAATACTCCCTGGAATTTAGAAGATTGAGGGGGGATCTTATTGAAACGTATAAAATCCTAAAGGGATTGGACAGGCTAGATGCAGGAAGATTGTTCCTGATGTTGGGGAAGTCCAGAACGAGGGGTCACAAATTGAGGACAAAGGCGAAGCCTTTTAGGACCGAGATTAGGAAAAACTTCTTCACACAGAGAGTGGTGAATCTGTGGAATTCTCTGCCACAGGAAACAGTTGAGGCCAGTTCATTGGCTATATTTAAGAGGGAGTTAGATATGGCCCTTGTGGCTACGGGGGTCAGGGGGTATGGAGGGAAGGCTGGGGCGGGGTTCTGAGTTGGATGATCAGCCATGATCATACTGAATGGCGGTGCAGGCTCAAAGGGCCGAATGGCCTACTCCTGCACCTATTTTCTATGTTTCTATGTTTCTAAATGGACAATGACCCCAAGCATACCTCCAAAGTTGTGGCAAAATTGCTTAAGTACAACAAAGTCAAGGTACTGGAGTGGCCATCACAAAGCCCTCACCTCAATCTGATAGAAATTTTGTGTGGAGAACTGAAAAAGCGTGTGCGAGCAAGGACGCCTACAAACCTAACTCTGTTACACCAGTTCTGTCTGGAGGAATGGAAAAAAAATTCCAGCAACTTACTGTGAGAAGCTTGTGGAAGACTACCCAAAACATTTGACCCAAGTAAAACAATTTAAAGGCAATGCTACCAAGTACTAACAAAGTGTATGTAAACTTCTGATCCATTGGGAAAATGATGAAAAAAATAAAAGCTGAAATAAATCATTCTCTCTATTATTATTCCGACATTTCACATTCTTAAAATAAAGTCTAACTGACCTAAGACAGGGAATCCTAACTGACCTAAGACAGGGAATGTTTTCTAGGATTAAATGTCAGGAATTGTGAAAAACTGAGTTTAAAGGTATTTGGCTAAGGTGTATGTAAACTTCTGACTTCAACTGTACTTCCATTCAATCAGCATCTCCTTCTTTCAGAAGCTGATTGGCCTGTAGCTAACATCCATCTTTTCCTTTACTCTTACTGAGTTTCGTACACTGATGTAACAAGATTAACACATCTTGTTATCAGAACCTCACCATTGAGACAGTGCCTTTCATAGAAACCTATACAGAAGAGGAGTATCCCGTGCCCCTCTGGATGAACCGGACCTGGTGGCATCGAGATTCATCATCACCGAGGAGGACGTTAGAAGGGCCTTCTTGAAGATAAATCCAAGGAAGGTGACAGGCCCAGATGGTGTCCAAGGACGGGTTCTCCGGGCCTGTGCAAGCGAGCTAGCTGGAGAGTTTGCTGACATCTTCAACCGCTCCCTGCTTCAGTCTAAGACCCCCTCGTGTTTTAAGAAGGTAACAATAATCCCAGTGCCGAAGAGCAAGGTGGCATGCCTGAATGACTATCAACTTGTGACTCTGACATCAATTGTTATGAAGTGCTTCGAGCGATTGGTTATGGCACACATCAACCACAGCCTACCAGTCAACCTTGACGCTTTGCAATTCACCTACCAGAGCAACAGGTCAACGGCAGATGCCATTTCTCTGGCCCTATATTCCTCCTTAGAACACCTGGAGAATAAAGACGCATATGTAAGGCTCCTTTTCATTGACTACAGCTCTGCCTTTAACACCATCATTCCAAATAAACTGATTTCTAAGCTCCGGAACCTGGGCCTCAGCACTCAGCTCTGCAGCTGGATCTTCAACTTCCTCACAGACAGGACCCAGGCTGTAAAAATAGGGGACAAGCTCTCTCCTACAATCACTCTGAGCACTGGGGCCCCACAAGGCTGTGTACGCAGCGCCCTGCTGTACTCATTGTACACCCATGATTGTGTAGCCAAGTTTCCATCAAACTCAATATATAAGTTTGCTGATGATACCACAATTGTAGGCCGTATCTCGGGTAATGATGAGTTTGAGTACAGAGAGGAAATTAAGAACCTGGTGGCATGGTGTGAAGACAATAACCTCTCCCTCAACATCAGCAAGACGAAGGAATTGGTTGTTGACTTCAGAAGGAGTAGCGGACTGCACGGTCCCATCTACATCGGTGGTGTGCAGGTGAAACAGACCCCAAATCCTTGGCTTTGCCTGCTGCTAGTGACCGGGGCTGGGGTTGAAGCGCTCGACAGAGATGGTGCTCGGTGCTCAGTGTCGAAGGGCTGGTCGGAGGCTCGAAGTTTTCGGACGACTCAGAGTCGGACTGTGGTCGGGCATGGCAGGGAGAGTTTTCTTCCTTCTCCCGTCTGTGTGAGATGTGGGACTTGCGAGAGACTTTGAACTCTTTTTTTACCATGCCCATGGCCTGTTCTTCATCAAGTTATGGTATTGCTTGCACTGTTGTAACTATATGTTATAATTATGTGGTTTTTGTCAGTTTTTCAGTCTTGGTCTGTCCTGTGTTTCTGTGATATCACAACGGAGGAATATTGTATCATTTCTTAAAGCATGCATTACTAAATGACAATAAAAGAGGACTGCGTGTCCTCATAATCCAAAAAAAAGCTTTAAGTTCCTCGGGGTCAATATCACAAATGACCTGACTTGGTCCAACCAAGCAGAGTCCACTGCCAAGAAGGCCAACCAGTGCCTTTTCTTCCTGAGAAAGCTAAAGAAATTTGGCCTGTCCCCTAAAACCCTCACTAATTTTTATAGATGCTCCGTAGAAACCATTCTTCTAGGGTGCATCACCACATGGTATGGAAGTTGTCCTGTCCAAGACCGAAAGAAGCTGCAAAAGATTGTGAACACGGCGCAGCACATCACACAAACCAATCTTCCAACCTTGGACTCACTTCACAGTGCACGCTGTCGGAGCAGTGCTGACAGGATAATCAAGGACACGACCCACCCAGCCAACAAACTTTTTGTCCCTCTTCCCTCCGGGAGAAGGTTCAGGAGCTTGAAGACTCATAAAGCCAGATTTGGGAACAGCTTCTTTCTAACTGTGATAAGAGTGCTGAACGGATCCCGACCCGGATCTGGGCCGTACCCTCCAAATATCTGGACCTGCCTCTCGTTTTTCTTTGCACTACCTTACTTTCTCTTTTCTATTTTCTATTTATGATTTATAATTTAAATTTTTATTATATTTACTATTGATTTGTACTCCAGGGAGTGCGAAGCACAGAATCAAGTATTGCTGTGATGATTGTACGCTCTAGTATCAATTGTTTGGTGACAATGGTAATAATCATAATAATAATAGTAATAATAATAATTATTAATGTATTTGTAGAAATTTTACCTCATGTCAAACTTCTATTTTAATATTTTGTTTTTATTGACAACAAAACCAAAGCCATAATTGTAGATTTTTACAAAGGATTAAGATTACAGACAAGATATCAAAAACAGAAATGTTAAATTGATGTAATTAATAGCCATTCATGAATTTGAGACACTGTTCTTTCACTTGTTCTTCTACTTTCTTATTCTGTAGTATGAGTACAAGGACTGCTAGACTGGGTAACAGATTCTTCCCCCAAGCTGTGAGATTTTTGAACGCCCTGCTACCACCCAATACACGTTACTTATGACAGTGCCAGCAGCATAATTCTGTTGTATATTTAACTATATGTTGTTTATTCATATTATGACATTTAAAAAGGAACGTGTGTTAGCTATCAGCATTTTTCCAGTGGCCCAAATGAATAAGGAGTGAGAGAGGAGGCAACTCATGGGTCCTTAAGTGAGATTTAAAAGAAACATTTGCTGACTTTCAGTATTTTCCGGTGGCCCAATCAAATAGTGATTCATTAGCAAGGGCAAATAAAATTAAGGCAGAGACAAGTGGAGTGACCATTGTTGAGCAGGCAATTCCGTGAGTGGACTAGTGTTACAGTGGGAAGGCTTTGGCCCATCAAGCTTTGGTGAGAACAAGCTTGAGTAAGACAATCATCTGGAAAGTTTCTTATTCACTCTTCATTTTTCAACTGTTAATACATGGTTAGAGCAGTGGAAGTGGCTCCAGGAGCTGTGTTGCGTTGTTTGTGTGAGATGAAGAATTCTAGGAGACCTTCAGCCTCCCAGATAATCACATCTGCACCAAGTACACCAAGAGGCAGCTCCTCACAAAAGGTGTGAAGGAACTGAAGCTGCTGCTCGATAACCTTTGGTTCATACAGGAAACCGAGGAGGTGATAGATAAGGGCTACAGGGAGGTTCTTGTTGTTGTTGTTGTTGTTGAATACCATTGAGTCACTGTCGACTCTTGGCAACCCTATGGATAGTGTAGTTGTCCAAAGAGTTTTCAAGGCAAAATACAGAAGTAGGTTGCCAGGCTTTTCATCCTTGCAGATTCTGCTGCTGCCCAGATTGGGACCCAGCTAGATTTCAACTCAGGACCATCTGCCTCGAAGTCCAGTGCTGCTGCCACTGCGTCACCAGCAGGCCTGAAGGAAGGTCAGGAGGCAGGTATCTGGGTAATTTTCAGGAAAGGGGAAGGAAATGGGCAGCCAATACATAGAACTCCTGCAACCAGTCCCCTGAATGATAAGTATACTGCTTTGGCTCTTTATGGGGGGGGGTGCGCAGCGATGGGGTCTGTGGCTCTGAATCTGGTGCTGTGGCTCAGGAGGGAAGGGGAAAGAAGAGGACCACAGTAGTGATAATGGATTCCATGGTTAAAGTAATAGACACAAGATTCTGTGGACGCGATAGAGACACCTGGATGGTACGTTGCCTCCTATGTGTCAGGATCAGAGATGTCTCAGATGGGGTCTATAGCATTCTAAAAGGGAAGGGTGAGCAGCCAGAAGCCTTGATACATATTGGTACCAATGACAGAGGTAGGAAAATGGTAGAGATCCTGAAGAGAGAATTTAGGGAACTAGGTAGAAAGCTGAAAGCAGAACCTCTTGGGTAATAATCTCTGGGTTGCAACCTGCGCCACATACTAGTGAGGGCAAGAATACAGTGACTTGACAGATGGATATGTGGCTGAGGAACTGATGCAGGTGGCAGGGTGTTAGATTTCTGGATCATTGGGATCGTTTTGGGGAAGGTATGACCTTTACAAAGAGGATAGATTACACCTGAACCCAAGGGGGAATCAATGTCCTCGTGGGCAAGTTTGCTAGAGATGTTGGGGAGGGTTTAAATTGATTTGGCATGAGAAGGGGAGACTGAGTGATGGGGCTGAGGAATGAGTAGTTGGTATACAAGCAGATGCAGTGTGTAGTGAGATGGTCAGGAAGACAGGCAGATGTCAGGGCAAAATTGTGGTCAGTAGGATGAGTTAAAGTGTAACAGAGGGACAAAATAAGGAAGAAGGGAAAACACAGGACTGAAGATGTTATATTTAAATGCCCACAGTATACAGAATAAGGTAGATGACCTCATAGACAGCTGGAGATTGGCAAGTATGACATTATGGGCATCACTGAGTCGTGGCTAAAAGAAGATTATAGTTTGGACCTTAGTGTCCAATGGCACACCTTGTATTGAAAGGACAGGCAGATAGGCAGGGTGGTGGGGTGGATCTGTGGGTAAAAAAAATGAAATCAAATCCTTAGAAAGAGGTTACATATGATTGGAAGATGTAGAATCTTGTGGGTAGACTTAAAGAACTACAAGGGTAAAATGACCCTAATGGGAGTTATACATAAGAGTAGCCAGGATTTACGCTACAAATTGCAATGGGAGATAGAAAATGCATGTCAGAAGGGCAATGTTATGATAGCCATGGCAGATTTCCATATGCAGGTGTATTAAGAAAATCAGGTTGGTGCTGATTTTGGAACCCAAGAAAGAATCTGTAGAATGTCTACAAGATGGCTTTTTAGAGCAGCTTGTGGTTGACCCCATTAGGGGCTCAGCTATTCTCGATTGGGTGTTGTGTAATGAAGTGGATTTGGTTAAGGAGTTTAAGGTAAAGGAACCCTTATGAGCAGTAATCGTAACATGTTAGAATTCACCCTACAATTTGAGAGGCAGAAGTGAATGACAAATGTATTTGTGGAGTATGTGGAGTACTTCGCCATGTCTTCAACCTGAGCCTGAGGCTCCGGAGGGCTCCTGTGCTGAGGAAGTTGTCCTGCCTCATCCCTGTGCCAAAGATGCCGCGCCCCAGCGGCCTCAATTACTACAGACCAGTGGTATTGACCTCCCACATCATGAATACCCTGGAGAGACTTGTTCTGGAGCTGCTCTGGCCTATGGTCAGGCCACACTTAGATCCCCTCCAGTTCACCTACCAGCCCCGACTGGGAGTTGAGGATGCCATCGTCTACCTGCTGAATCGTGTCTACGCCCACCTGGACAGCCAGCGAACACTGTGAGGGTCATGTTTCTTGACTTCTCCAGTGCGTTCAACGCCATCCGCCCTGCTCTGCTGGGGGAGAAGCTGACAGCGATGCAGGTGGATGCTTCCCTGGTGTCATGGATTCTTGATTACCTGACTGGCAGACCACAGTACGTGTGCTTGCAACACTGTGTGTCTGACAGAGTGATCAGCAGCACTGGGGCTCCACAGGGGACTATCTTGTCTCCCTTTCTCTTCACCATTTACATCTCGGTCTTCAACTTCTGCACAGAATCTTGTCATCTTCAAAAGTTTTCTGATGACTCTGCCATAGTTGGATGCATCAGCAAGGGAGATGAGGCTGAGTACAGGGTTATGGTAGGAAACTTTGTCACATGGTGTGAGCAGAATTATCTGCAGCTTAATGTGAAAAAGACTAAGGAGCTGATAGTAGACCTGAGGAGAGCTAAGGTACCGGTGAACCCTGTTTCCATCTGGGGGTCAGTGTGGACATTACAAATACCTGGAGATACGAATTGACAATAAACTGGACTGGTCAAAGAACACTGAGGCTGTCTACAAGAAGGGTCAGAGCCATCTCTATTTCCTGAGGAGACCGAGGTCCTTTAACATCTGCTGGACGATGCTGAAGATGTTCTACAAGTCTGTGGTGGCCAGTGCTATCATGTTTGCTGTTGTGTGCTGGGGCAGCAGGCTGAGGGTAGCAGACACCAACAGAATCAACAAACTCATTCGTAAGGCCAGTGATGTTGCAGGGATGGAACTGGACTCTCTGACCGTGGTGTCTGAAAAGAGGATGCTGTCCAAGTTGCATGCCATCTTGGACAATGTCTCCCATCCACTACATAATGGACTGGTTGGGCACAGGAGTACATTCAGCCAGAGACTCATTCCACCGAGATGCAACACAGAGTGTCATAGGAAGTCATTCGTGCCTGTGGCCATCAAACTTTACAACTCCTCCCTTGGAGGGTCAGACACCCTGAGCCAATAGGCTGGTCCTGGACTTATTTCCAGGCATAATTTACATATTACTATTTAACTATTTATGGTTTTATTACTATTTATTATTTATGGTGCAACTGTAACGAAAACCAGTTCCCCCGGGATCAATAAAGTATGACTATGATTGTGACTATGACTATTACATTGGAGTAAAAGGATTTACAGATATATGACAAGGGAGCTGGCCAAAATTGATTGGAAGAGGACCCAAGAAGGGATGACGGCAGAGCAGCAATGGCTGGAGTTTCTAGGAGTAATTCAGAAGTCAAAGAATAGATGCAATACATCCAATAGAAGAAGAAGTATTATATAGCCAGGATGATGCATCCGTGGTTATCAATTTAAGTCAAAGCTAACATAAAAGTAAAGAGAGGTCATATAATAGAACATAAATTAGTGGGAAGTTAGAAAATTGGAAACCTTTAATAACCAACAGAATGCAACCAGAAAAGTCATAAGGATGGCAAAGATTAAATATGATGGGAAGCTAGCCAATAATACAAAAGATGATACCTATTTTTTTCATATATATATCTATATGAGAAAAAAATTTCCAGCATTCCAATATCTTACTCTTACCTCTCTTTTACTCTTTATATATATAGAAATAGTAATGAGAGACAAGGAAGTGGTGGACGAACTGAATATATGCTTTGCATCGATCTTTACTGCAAAAGACATAGGCAGAATGCCAGACGGTTGAGAGGGTCATGGGACAGAAGTGACTGAAGTTGCTATTACTCAGGAGAAATTGCTTGGGAAGCTGAAATTCACCTGGATCAGAATGACTATATCTCATAGTTCTAAAAGTGGTAACTGAAGAAGTTGTGGTGGCATTAACAGTGACCTTTTCATGAATAACTATATTTTTGCATGCTTCCAGAGGAAGGGAAAATTTCAAATGTCACTCCACACTTCGAGAAGGAAGGTAGGCAGAAAAAAAGGAAATTATAGGCCAGTTAGACTGTGAAAGATGAGCTTTCAGGAAACTTGGAGACACATAATAAAATGGGCTAAAGTCAGCATGGTTTTCTTAAGGGAAAATCTTGCCTGACAAATCTGTTGGAATTCTTTGAGGAAATGACAAGTAGGATAGACAAAGAATTATCAGTGGATGCTGTGTACTTGGGTTTTCAAAAGGTCTTTGACAAGGTGCCACTCACGAGACTGCTTAGCAAGATAAGAGCGCATGGAATTACATGAAATAAACTAGCAAGGATAGAGCATTGACTGATTGGCAGAAGGTAAAGAGTGGGGATAAACAAAGTCTTTTATGACTGGCTGCCAGTGACTAGTAGTGTTTCACATGGGTTGGCGTTGGGACTGCTTCTTTTTACTTTGTATATTAATGATTTGGATGATGGATTGATGGCTTTATGGCCAAGTTTCCCCTTCGATTTGAAGATGGATGGAGGGCAAGTAATGTTGAGGAAGCAAGGACTTAGACAGATTTGGAGAATGCAAAGAAATGGCAGACGGGATACAGTGTTGTGAAGTGTATAGCCATGTACTTTAGTAGAAGGGATAAAACATAGACTATATTCTAGACGGGAATGCAATTGAAATATCCGAGGTAACTTGGGAGTCCTCATGCAGGATTACCTAAGGGTGACCCTGCAGGTTGACTTGATGGTGAAGAAGGCAAATGCAATTGAAAATATAGAAAACCTACAGCACAATACAGGCCCTTCGGCCCACAATGTAAGCATTCATTCCGCAAGGACTAAAATATAAAAACAAGGATGAATGCAGAATGAAGGCACTAATGAGGCCTCACTTAGACTATTGTGAGCAGTTTTTCAGAGAAAGGACGTGTTGACATTAGAGAGGATTCAAATGAAGTTCACAAAACTGATTCAGGAATGAAAGGCTTATCATATGAGCAGCATTTTATTAGCTCTGGGTTATGAACACTGAATTTATAAGAATGATGGGGGATCTCATTGAAATCTATCGAATGTTGAAAGGTCTAGATAGAGTGGATGTATAGAGATGTTTCCTATACTGTGAGAGGCTAGGACCAGAAGGCACAACCTCAGAACAGAAATGGAAATCAAGAGGAAATTCTTTAAGCAAAAAATCTGTGGAATTCATTGCCACAGGCAGCTGTGGAGACCAAGTCATTTAGTGTATTTAAGGCAGATTAAAGAGTTTGATGGATTCTTAATAAGTCAGGGCAGGAGAATCGGGTTGGGAGGGAATTTGATGAGCTACAGTCAAATGGTGGAACAGACTAGAGGGCTGAATAGCCTACTTCTTTTCCGATGTCATATGGTCTGATTATGTCAACTTTTACTTCAATAGAAATGTTGTAATTATCTGTTAATATCATTGTGTTAATATTCATTTATAGGCTGTATGTGATATATGTAATGTGTTTTGCATCTTGGTCCCACAGGAACATTGTTTTGAATAGTTGTATACATGGTCCGGCCGGTGGGAGAGTGGCATCAGTATCGGACTTTGAGACGGATGGTCCTGAGTTCAACTCTGGCTGGATCTCAACCTGGGCAGCAGAACTATCTGCACAGAAGAAAGGCCTGGCAATCTTCTTCCATATCTTGTCACAAAATCCCCATGGACAGTTTCACGATCCATAGGGTTGCCATGAGTTGATGTGGACTCAACGGCACCATTCACTTGTACCATAGAATTACAATAGACTCAAATGTGAACTTGAGACTACAACATATTTGGTTTTCCTTAAAAAAAGATGCCAATTATTATCTCCAAAATCTCTGGATTCTCAGATGTTCCTAAGTGATGCTGTTAAAAAAAGACTTTTGATCTCAAACAGCTAAACCAAATGGCAGTCTACTTTTGGATGAATTTACAATAGAATTTACTGCAGCAGATTTAATCCCCAGTCTAGAGTGTTATTTTGCTGATGCCAAAATGGAACAAGGAGAGTGGACAGGAAATATCCACTAATATTGAAATGATGTTCTGTGCATTTGACCAACAAAATCTTTGTGTCTGTACATTTGAGCATGTACTGTATCTCTGAGTGAATGAGAGGCAACTTATCACCTGCTGTCAGCTATCATACTGATGCAATCTGCTTGGATTCACACTTCGAGAATGGCCATTTGTGCAACGTCCTGGAAGATGGATAGTGTTCTTGACCCCAAGCATGCATGCTAGGTCAGAATTTTTCAAAAAGAACTGCAAAAAGACTTGTAGCGTGAGTGCTGCTTGAACAATCCAACCTTCAATGATATAAAAACCTGGAGATTTTTGATCATTTCAGAATCCATAGTTATCCCAGTTGTATCACAGCAGACAGTTTATAGCTTCAGCAGTAGCTTTGATATCTTAAATGGCTGAAAAGGATCAATGATCTTGTTGCAAAGCAGCTTTGCTTTGGATCAAAGGCAACTATATTCCATCATTGCTAAAAAGCAACTGCCACTAAATTTTAACAAATAATCTAGTGACTTGGGATTTCTTTTCGTGTGGAAAGAGGAAAAAATGTCTTCAGCTAAGCTGAAAGCTCATCAAAGTGGAAGTTGGAAATATGTGGTACATTTTTGAAGCCACCATGCACAGACTATTTTACAATTTTGCTTCACTCCAAAATCATTCTTACAATGGCAGGAGCAGAAAATATTTTTTTACTCATGTCCATCAAGCTGAAATAGGATTCCTTATTCATCCGGTGCCTCTCTGTAACCTTCTCCAAATAAACAATTATCATGTGCAAAGTGGTGACAGGTTCTTTGTCTCAAGGACATGATAGTCAAGACAAAATCATATATTTAGAATATTAAATATGACTACATGCTCTTCAGCAGGATTAATTTGATATGTCTCAAGACAGAAGTATCATATTTTATGAATGGCAATGCCAAAGTAAAAGCCCTTACCGTTATTCCAGCTGAGATCCAAAAATAAAGGGCATGCAGGTTTCAATATTTCTACATTTGTGACTGACAGTGCTTGGTGCATTCTGCAATGGCAAACGCCAAATCATATTCGAGGTTTTTTTTGTTACCAAGTATATCGTTCTAGATTTTATTTGCAATCTGAAAATGTTTCCCATTGTGTAAATATCAGATCAAATCATAAAAATACAATAACCTCAATTACAAAATTAGCAATTTAATTATGATGAACAATGTGAATAAATTTTCTAGACAAATTATTACTGTTTAGCCAAAAAACATGACAGAAATGGAATTGGAGAACATAATGTAAAACCCACCTCTATTTTCTTCCCTCCCAATCTCCTCCTATCCCAATTTACTGAGTGAATGAGAATTAAGAATAAACTTACGGTTGTTGTTTGGCACCAATCCCAGATTTACCGAGTTGTTGCTGATTCAAATCTCTGTCGAAAGAAAACCAGAGAAGTGAAATAAATAACAACAGAAACAGTTTTGAATTTCTTTCTAACCATGACAGGATTACCCATTACATCCTGAGTTTCCTTTACATCCTCCCACTCCCTTTCTCCCCCAATACCCATAGTTTTTTTTGTGTCTGCGTAGTGATGGACTACATTGAAGTAAGGGCTTTGTGCAGTTGGATCACAAAAAAAGGTTGAGAAAAGTAAGATTACAAAATGAGCTCCCAGACTGAAATAAAAGCAGCTGTAATCTTCAAAGTGCATTTGCTATCACAATTGCTATTCGGAATATTTCATTGCTTTGAAAAGGAAGCATGCGGGGCAAGCAAAAGAAAAGCTAAATACTTCGATAGGCTCAATATTATTCAACGTGGCATCACGTAACAGGATATAGATTGTGATACAAGGTGGTGATAAGATGTTTTATCTTCATCAATTCACAGAGAATACAATGGATGAAGTTGTCATGTGGATCAGGTCAGGCAGCGTCTATGGAGGGAAATGAAGTGTCGACATTTTGGAAGGGGGCAAAAGCCGGAATAAAAGAGTAGGGAGAGGAGAGAAGCAGGTGATAGGTGAATCGAGGGTGGGGGGTGGGGAAAGAAAGGAAGGTGAGAGAGGGTGGAAAAGAAGAGAAAATTTTAGAAGCTGGGAGATGACTCTAGAGGTCCTCACTATTCCTCTTTTGCACAATTTGCTTATTTATTTTGGTAACCTACTTATGACTTACATAATACTGCTGCCACAAAGCAATAAAAAAAAATCACAATATTTATCAGTGATAATATGCCTGAATCTGTTTCTGATAGAAAGGGAAAGCAAAGGGCTGAAGAAGAAGGAATCTGACTGGAGAGGACAGTAGACCATGGATTATAGAGTAGGAGGTGTAAAACCAGAGGGAGGAAGGTGAATATGATGGACAGGTCATGAAAGCAAGGGAAGGGAAAGAGAATGTGTAACGGGGTAACAGGGATAAGGGAAACTGGGGGGTGGGGGAGGGGTCATAGGAAGAGAAAGATTAAGATTCATGCCACCAGATTGGAGACTACCAAGACAGACCTCTCAGCATTTCACCAGTTGCTAAGTTGTGAATCATGCTGAGTTCAAAAGTTCAGCTTTGTGAAAAAGCTGATGTAAAGTTGCTTATTGCCTTCTAATAGTAATGGAACTAGTTCTAGTAAACAATCAGTCTTGGTCCATACGTTAAGTCTCACATTTGAACGTGCTCTAGAACTTAGCATGGATGTGTGACTTTCTTCAAAACAATGTTCTTTCTCAATTGTCCACCAGATCATAATTACCTTATCACCATAGTATCAAAGAAAAGTTAAAACACAGTCAGAAACCATTTGCCTATCCTGCCTGGACTAGTGAGAAAGAAAAAATTCCACCTTCTACCACTCTAGGCTATCACTTTGCAGAGCATGTGCCCTCCTTCCACAGCAGTCACCTTCAGTTTCTGATTGCATATCATTTAGCTGCCTGTCCCATTCCAGCACTGGCATGTCAGTCCTTAATCCTCTCTCCTGCCATCATGCCCATTAACCCTCCCCTATCACTCTGCATCTATCGCGCCCTTCTCACTCCTAATGTGGCATAATTTGCCTAAGATTTCCTCTCCCTTCACTCTTTTTATATTTCCACCTATCACCTGGCAGATTCACCCCTCCTTCTCATTTCTATGTACTGGCTGTCTCTGTCTACAATTGTCAACTATCCCTTTCTCTCCGCAGTTGCTGCTTAACCCACTAAATTCTTCCAGCAATTTACTATTTCCCTCTCGGTTCCAACATTTGTTGTCATTTGTGAATTGAATTCCTCCTTTTAGTCTGATGCCCCTGCACTGCAGAAATCAACACTGAGTATACATGGAACATTTTGAGTGTGAAGAGGTTTTGTGCATTTCTTATTCTTTTCAGGCAGTGAGTTTGACACACCTTATACCCTGAGTGAATACATTCTTCTTCATCTCTTGACTAATTCAACCACCAATTCGATAAATAAGACCATAAGATATATAGAAGCAGAAGTAGGCCATTCAGCCCGTTGAGTCATCTCTGCCATTCAGTCAGGGGCGGATCCAATTCTTCCAGTCATCCCCACTCCTCTGTCTTCTCCCCACACCCCTTGATGACCCGGCTAATCAAGAACCTAACTATTTCTGCCTTAAATGCACCCAAAGACTTGGCCTCCACAGCCACACGTGGCAACAAATTCCACAGATTTACCACCTTCTGACTAAAGTAGTTTCTCCACAACTGTTCTAAGTGGACATCCTTCAATCCTGAAATCATGCCCTCTTGTCCTAGACTCACCTACCATGGGAAGTAACTTTGCCATATCAAATCTGTTCAGGCCTTTTAACGTTTGAAATGTGTCTATGAGATCCCCCCTCATTTGTGTCCTTGAGCAAGGACTTAATCACACATTGCTCTTGTGTCTGTGTGAGGAGTGGCGCCCCACACAGACTTCCAATCTGCGTCTTGTAAGGCATGAAAATGCCCGATACAGGCCTCTCATGGTCTGAGTCGACGTTCGACATTCCCATCCGCCCCCCCCCATTCTCCTGAACTCCAGGGAATACATCCCAAGAGCTGCCAGACGTTCCTCATACGGTAACCCTTTCATTCCTCGAATGATTCTGGTGAATCTTCTCTGAACCCTCTCTAATGTCAGTATATCCTTTCTAAAATAAGGATCCCAAAACACACAATACTCCAAGTATGGTCTTACGAGTGCCTTATAGAGCCTCAACATCCCATCCCTGCTCTTATATTCTATACCTCTAGAAATGAATGTCAACATTGCATTCGTCTTCTTCACCACCAACTCAACCTGGGGGTTAACCTTTAGGGCATCCTGCACAAGTCCCTTTGCATCTCTGCATTTTGAATTCTGTCCCCATCTAAATAATAGTCTGCCCGTTTATTTCTTCCACCAAAGTGCATGACCATAAACTTTCCAACATTGTATTTCATTTGACACTTCTTTGCCCATTCCCCTAAACTAGCTAAGTCTCTCTGGAGGTTCTCTGTTTCCTCAACACTACCTGCTCCTCCACCTATCTTTGTATCGTCAGCAAATTTAGCCACAAATCCATTAATCCCATAGTCCATATCTTTGACATACATCGTAAAAAGCAACAGTCCTAACACTAAAACCTGTGGAACTCCACTGGTAACCAACAGTCAGCCAGAATATGATCCCTTTATTCCTACTCTCTGTTTTCTGTCGATCAGCCAATGCTCCACCCATGCTAGTAACTCCCCTGTAATTTAATGGGCTCTTATCTTGCTAAGCAGCCTCATGTGCGGCACCTTGTCAAAGGCCTTCTGAAAATCTAAGTACACCACATCTATTGCATCTCCTTTGACTACCCTGCTTGTAAATTTCCTCAAAAAATTGCAGTAGGTTTGTCAAGCAGGATTTTCCTTTCAGGAAACCGTACTGGCTTTGACCTATCTTGTCATGTGCTTCCAGGTAGTCGTAATCTCATCCCTAACAATCGATTCCAACAAATTCCCAACCACTGATATCAAGCTATCAGGTCTGTAGTTTCCTTTCTGCTGTCTCCCACCCTTCTTAAATAACGGAGTAACATTTGCAATTTTCCAATCATCCAGTACAATGCCAGAATCTATCGATTCTTGAAAGATCATTGTTAATGCCTTTGTAATCTCTCCAGCTACTTCCTTCAGAATCCAAGGGTGCATTCTATCAGGTCCAGGAGATTTAACCACACTCAGACCATTTAGCTTCCTGAGCACCTTCTCAGTTGTAATTTTCACTTCACATACTTCACTTCCCTGACACTCTTGAATGTCCTGTATACTGCAGATGTCTTCCACTGTGAAGACTGATGCAAAATACGCATTCAGTTCCTCTGCCATCTCTGCATCTCTCATTACAATATCTCCAGCGTCATTTTCTATGGGTCCTATATCTACCCTCAATTCTCTTTTACACTTTATATACTTAAAAAAGCTATGCATCTGGTTTTTGACGTTTCTTCTCAGGGAGGTCAGTTGTTTCTATTGATCTATTATATTTATGCATTTCAATTGAGACTAATATAACATCTCTACTCTTAAATTCAATGCCTCAAATAATAATGAATGCATCTCATATGACTTTTAAACCATTTTCCAGATCTAACCTGTTACCTTTCAGGATCTCCAGGTTCACAATTCAATGTATTTCTCCCCTTGCACACCAGCCAACATCCTGTCATTCACTGTACACTCCTTTGCTTTCATGCATCACCTCAAGTCCATTAGCTGGCATTTATTCTGATTAAATTCCATTTTTTGACCGATGGATCAGACCATTTGTATCTGTCTGAAATCTCTTTACTGTCAACAATAAGACCAATTTTTGCATCACTGGCAAACTTCTTTACCATGCTCCCTCCAGTTCATCAATATATATGAATAAATATACATAAAGTAAGGGCCTAATTAATGAACTCTGTGTAATCTCTTCGGTAACAGCTCTACATTGACAAAGACACTTGTTATTTATTACTCCTCTGCATCATAACATGAGGCCATTTTCTGATTCAATTTCCCACTCTCCCCTGAATTCCATGGACTCTTCCCTTTTTTTGACCAGCTTTGCATGTTGGATCTCAATAAACACATTGTGAAATCCAGGTGGATTATGCCATCTTCATTAACCTTCCTGATAAATTCCTCGAAAATCTCAGTTAAGTTAGTTACACATAACTTTCCCAGACAGTCCTTGATCAACTTGAATCTTTCTGAAGGAATGTTTTGTTGTTCCTTAGAATAAATTCCAATAATGGCGAGGAGGCAGATGTATGTGGTTGAATGGGATCTGGGATCAGCCATGATGGAATAGAGGAGCAGACTCAATGGGCTGAATGGCCTTATTCTTCTCCTACATCTTATGGTCTTATTTTCCCATTACACTGTTACACAAAGTTTGCCCTGGTTATTGAGAACCATAGATAGAGTCATTTTCTCCACAAGGTGGGATACTCGAGGGAAGAGGTTTATGGTGGGAGGGAAGAAATTCAAAGGAGAGTGGAGGGGCAAGTTTTAACAGAGAGTTTGGTGGTTAAATGGAATGAACTTTCAGAGGAAGTGCAGAAGCAGACACAATTACAATGTTTTAAAATACATTTGGACAGGTACTTGGATGGAAAAGGAGTACAGGGATGTGAACCTAATATAAACATCATGATTAGCATGGACAAGATGGCTTGAAGGGCCATTTTTGTGCTCCATAGCTGTATAACTCTATGACACTAAGTCTACTCCACAAATGCCCCATTGGTATCCCATCCATCTGTCCAGTTTTTAAATCCAGAATTATCCCAAGCATTATCTTGATGGGCTTGGTACATATACAATTCAGGAATTTTGTGCCCTTTAAATTGCATCCTTGTTAATATTATGGTGAATTATATGCTGAATGAGCAAAACTGAATCATTGTAGATATCCCAGCTGGGAAAAGTAATGCAGAGTGATCCTTCCAGAACCTACCCTCAAGGGCATTGTGAGACAAATTGCAGTTCGAAGCCAGGAATTTAAAGGTAAAATGGGTGAAAATTGGGCGAAGAACAAAATTCTTTTGAACTTTTATGATTTGACCCAGTTATTTGCATATTAATGATTGTGGCTTTTTTTCAATAGTTTGGCATGTTACGTCTAATATACATATGCACCACACAATTTTAAACTGTTTACTCGTTTATCAAAAATTGTGCTCCAAAATGTTCCTCTGGTAGTTATGATCTTTTTTGACCTGATATAAAAATGAA
This sequence comes from Mobula birostris, assembly GCF_030028105.1. Taxonomy (NCBI): domain Eukaryota; kingdom Metazoa; phylum Chordata; class Chondrichthyes; order Myliobatiformes; family Myliobatidae; genus Mobula; species Mobula birostris. The sequence continues at coordinate 24,228,501 of NC_092374.1, read as the reverse complement.
TGCTATTGCAGCAACAGATTGTTGTGAGCACGAAGAAGCTAAGATCTTCCCATCTTGCTACAGGTTACAGACAAAAGGCAAAGTGCAAATACTGGAAAGCCTTTGTACTGCAAACATATGACTTCTCTTTCAGTATGAGCATCAGATCTTGAACTGCCTCACTAAATGAGCTGCCACCCATCATTGCAATAGGTCCATCCAATGAAAAAAATCAATTATTTCAGCAGGTTGAAAAATAAGATTAGCAGTGCAGCTGAGGTGAAAGAGATCATTGAACTCTTGAAACTGTCGAAGGCATGATTAGATGTTTTCCTCAGTTTTATGGACTGTGAAAAGGGATAAGAATTCATTTCTTAACATCAGACCAACTGAAAGTGCAGAACAGAGAAAACGCAGCCTTAAATGGGCCTGCGATATCAACCTTATCCATCTCTAGCTATCTTATGGCATGAACAAAGCAGATGTGACCACCGATGATGTGCTGGAGTGGCCCCAGGCCCACAGAGTTCGGTACTAATGGAAGGATATAACCAGAAAGAACAGCAGGGAATTCAAACCCTCCAGATTAGAAAAGAGGCAGAATAGACTAAAGGTCGAACAAAATAATTGAGAAAGGTCACAAAATCTGAAGATAAATAAAAGAACTGTTACCTTACAAGCAATTTGAAATAAATGCACATCACAAAAAAAAGTTTCTCTGAGCTATAACATAATATTTGGATATTCTGAACGATCTCCCCTTGAAATAAAAATGATTTTTCAAGTTAATTGAACTGTACACATGTACGCTGATAAAGAAAATAGCATTCTTACAGAGCCAAGGTTCAAAACACAGTACGTATAATCACAAACAGCACAGGGCACATATAGTTACAATAGCACATACAGTCACAATATAATATTCGCATAATATTCAGTTGCGTGGCCTGAAGATTGATGGTGTATGGGATGTTGGTCCTGGAGCATGTTTCTGCAGTAACTAGTCTGCTGCAGTTCCTCATCTCCCGCAGTTGCAGACAAAGCAATCCAGTTTGTCTTCCAGGGATTGAACACCGAAGAGCAGCACGGATGGGAGAGCCGGCCTGCAGAGGCCAGTCCCCAGCCCAGCAGGGATTCCAGCACACTGCTGATTTAATTTGGAGGCCCTAAACACCATATACAGGCTGGTGGAGTTTTACTCAGTTGATCATTTCTGGACAGGCATCATTTTCCAGACCTCTCATAGCAAACAATGAGTGAAAAAGGAATATCAAATAAAAAGGATACCCGTTCAATTAGTTAAGACCGTTCACATATAATTGGGGGAAGTGGGACCATTGATCTGCTCTGTCATAACTAAAAAAATATCAAATGGAGTTTCATCTACAAGGCAAAACATAGTTCAAAGCATTCTTGCCAAAATCTCTTAAAATATCACAAATCTTTTATCATCTGAGCAATGTAATTAGAACATTGATTAACACATGCCGAATGCTGGAGTAACTTAGCAGATCAGGCAGCATCTATGGAGAGCAATAAACAGTCAACGTTTTGGGCCAGGGAAGGAATGAGAAAGAAACCAGAATAAGAAGGTGGGAGGAGGGGAAAGAGTACCACCTAGCACGTGATAGGTGAGGCAGCTGAGGGGGAAGATAGGTGGGTGATGGTGGTGGTGGTGGTGGGGGGAGCGTGGAATTCTGTGAGAAGCTGTGTGGTGATAGGGAGAATTAGTAGTGCTACTGGGACTTGATGGTAATCCCTATGGTGAGTCAGCACACTCGATGTTGACATTGGACTTGGACTGGTGACAAGGAGGGAGGTTAGGTACGTCTCTGGGATCATCAGGTGGGCACCCTCCTTCTTTGACGTTTCATTGATAAGCCCACAATGTCTCCAGAGGGCTCAATGGTGCTACCTGGCGTCCCAGATACATCCCCTAAGTTCCATACCCTCCTGTCTTCATCTTGCAGCCCAGTTGTTGTCTTTCCTTTTAATCCAAATCCAATTGCTGCTTTCTTCTGCTGCGTTAGACAAGGACTTGATTGCTTGTTGGAGGGGGTGACCCCTCAGCCCCATCTTCTTCAATTGACTGGTTGTAGATGTAGCAACGAATCCCCTGCATCCCACTTCTACAGGGAAAATCTTGGTCTTCCAGCCATTCTGTGCCACTTCAGTTGCCAGTTCAGAGTACTTGGTCTTTTTCCTCTCACAAGCTTCTTTGACACCATCTTCCCATGATACTGTCAATTCCACAACATATGCCAGCTTGGCTGTTGTGGACCACAGGACCATGTCTGGCCGGAGTGTTGTAGCCGCAATGTCTGGGGGAAACACAAGCTTTTTTTCCCAAGTCTGCGTCCATTTTCCAATCCCGAGCAACCTGCAGAATGCTTACATCTTTTGATGTTATATGGTGCTCTGGAGGTTGGCCTGCTGGTACAAATGGTGTGATGTGGACATTTCCAGCCGATGTTTGTGGGAGAGCATTTGTGGTGATTCACCTCTGTTCCAAGATTGATGCCAGCTGTCTGAGAACTTGGTTATGCCGCCAAGTGTACCACCCCTGGGTGAGGCTCATGGTGCATCCTGTTAAAATGCGTATATGGCTCCTACCCATCATTTTATTCCTCTCCATAGTTACTGCTTGACCTATTGAGTTCCTTCAGCATCTTGTGTGTGTTCCTCTAGATTTCCAGCTTCTGCAGAATCTTTTGTGTTAATGTACAATATGTTAATTTATTAACATAAAGGCTGTCTGTTGTAAAAATAACATCTGACTTGAGCAACGTTATTAGAATATAGATTAAAGATGTATTCACTCTAATTTTTTACTCTTTCTCTTTGGCAATAGAAAATAACAATTTCTCTTTTTTCTGCAACCAGAGACTGAAGGAGGATGCAACAATATTGTACAGTGAGCCCAAAGATCATGTAAAAATGAAGAAGGGATGGTGATACAAAGGTATTGGCAGATGGCAAGATTAATAAAACCAAATACATTTGTTATCACGCAGAAGATGAAAACCAGGCAAAATTTCAGCAGACTTTAATTTCCTAGAAACGCAAGGTTAAAATTAAGTCATGCTACCTGGATATTATGATTTACAGCACTTTTCATGTTTCTAATCTTGTAAGTTTAGAATCACACTTCTCATGGCACATCCACATGATGTACTGCTCATAGAGGCAGGCAGATCACACACACTTCATGCACAATATTTTATTCTACTCTGAAGGTGGGATGTATATTTGATGGCTTGTCCCCTTTAAGTGCTTAGAAGCAACAAATGCAAGAAACATAAATATGAAATAGCAGCCTTTCTTTTCCCATTCTTATATGCTGCTGACACTTTGAAGTGTAAAATCTCAAACATAACACATTCACGCTTGGATGAGAGTGATTTTATACTTGGATGTTTGAAGATTTCGAATGAGATTGGAAACATGAGCTGCATAACATCTGAAAGTTCGTTATGTAGCAAAAGTCCGTAGTGACAACATAAATGCTCCCTTTTCTTAGCAGCACACACAAAATGCTGGAGGAACTCGGCAGGTCAGGCAGCATCCTTGGAGGGGAAGTTTGGTCAATATTTCAGGTTGAGACCCTTCATCAGGACACTGAATCATAAACAAGAGAAAAGTCCTCAGATTCTGGAAATCCAAGCAACACACACAAAATATTAGAGGAACTCAGCAGGTCAGGCAGCATCTATAGAGGGAATTTTGGTCAATGTTTCTGACTGAGACCTTTCATCAGGACACTGAATCATACGAGTCCTGATGAAGCATCTGAATCTGAAATGCTGACTGTTTATTCCTTTCCATAGATGCTATCTGACCTGTTGAGTTCCTCCAGCATTTAGTGTATGTTACTCTGGATTTCCAGCATCGGCAGAATCCCTTGTGTTCATGATTTACTCCCTCTTCCTCACAGTACATCATGAATGCAGTTTGTGGCATCCACAGAACTGACTTTAGGACTATGTAGAATATACAACACAGATACTAGACATTTATTTGATCCAGTATACGTGAGCCACCCACCTCTTACTGCATTCCTTCACTGAAATCTATTTGCATAATCCACTGTTCCTTTCTCCCTCACTGACTTGTCCAGTATTCCAATAAATGCACCTATACTTTTCACTTGAAACTCTCCCTTCAAGAGTGAATTCTGCATGTTCATCGTTCCTTGTGTAAAGCAGTTTTGTCTGAATTCCATGCTGATAACTTAATGGCTGCTAGTTTTGTTTTTCCACACAATTAGAAACTTTTGTTTTCAATATCCACTTTATCCAAACCTTTCATAAGGTTAAAGAACTCTATTAGGTCACCCCTCAGTTTTTTTTCAATAGAACAGAGACTCAGTCTGTTCAAACCGTCCTGATATGCATACCCTTACATTTCTGATTCTTGGGTGATACAGGTGACATTTGTGCATGATAATAGAGGTGACATTTCCCTCTACGTCACTCACCAGGCCAATTTGAAAGTTCCTTACACAGCAAAGTTGTAGCACCTTTGCGAAGGACTGTAGCACTTTAGGAAAACAATCTACCCACCCTTTTCAAGAACAGTTAGAAATTGACACTAAGTACTGGATGCCAATGGAAGTACTTTTCCTTTCAATGAACCATGCCGTTCTTTAAAGTTCAAAGTAAAATTATTATCAAGGCATGTATATGGCACCATATGCTATTTATTTTCTATCACAATAGAATAAATTGATCCCGGGAGAATAGAATAAAGACATACAATAGAATCAATGAAGTACCACACACAAAGACAGACAAGCAACTACTGTGCAAAGGAAGACCAACTCTGCAAATAAAAAAAGAAAACCCAACAATAATAATAATAATAATAATAAATAATACTGAAGAACATAAGCTGTTGAGTCCTTGAATGTTCTGAACTTTCATTTCATTGTTCTCCATATGTCTTTTAATCCTACAAGGGGTGATTGATAAGTTCATGGCCTAAGGTAGAAGGAGATGAGTTATTAACTTCAAACTTTCTGCATTTTCACTCAAAGAGTTGAACCTCATGTACCTGTAATGAGAGCAGTATAACTCATCTCCTTCTACATTAGGCCACAAACTTATCAATCGCCCCTGGCATGGACCACCTGAATGTCCAAGACACTCTTATTTCGTACACGTGCAGTTCAACTCTTTGAGTGATAATGCAGAAAGTTTGAAGTTAATAACTCATCTCCTTCTACCTTAGGCCACGAATTTATCAATCACCCCTGCTGAGGACCACTTCTACAAAGAAGGGATCCGTATGCTCTACGACCGCTGGACTAAGTGCGTACATGTAGGAGGGGGCTATGTTGAAAAATAAATGTGCTAGGTTTACTAAAATTGACTCCTTCTACCTCAGGGCACGAACTTATCAATCACCCCTTGTAATTGTCACAGAATTGTAATTATTAAGGTACGTCAGCCCACTCCTCACCTCCTCAAGTTTCAACACTGACTTTACCTGATCTCTTTGTTCCTTAAGCAAAAACCAGGATTATTATTATTTTTTTGCAAAAGGTAATAGCTGAATAATGTTCTCCTGAACAGCTGGAATGACACCTGGTATTCATAGAATAACCTGATATTGCAATAATCTTGTTATATTTTTGATTTAGCTTCTGAAATTCTGTCAGCTTTGAAAAGATTACTCTAATCCTCACAACCCCAGTGTGAATCATAAATAATACATGTATTTTGGTGGCAATCTGCAATCCCACTGGTGACCTCAGTTGGGTCATTTAAATACTGAATACTGCATTGCCAATGAAATGTGTACTTCTCGGACACTGAGCTGATGAAAGATTTTGGTACTCCGAAAATTCATTTGGAACTTAACATTGCAGAACGGCAATAATCACGTCACCCACAATATGGAGCCGTGCTGTGTTCAATATGGATGAGCTGATCTTCTACTCCTGCTAAAGATTCCTGATACACTTGCTTTGTAATCGCCCGCTAGTTGTCATTATGCTGTTAGAACTCACAAGGGCAAGGCTATTCCTCTCCCAGTTTCTCACATTTCTGAATTTGTGGCTTCTCATCAATTCCTTGCTAACCAATCCAGAGTGGCCTCCACTGGATGCAAAATTCCTTCCTCTTCTCAATAGCTCTGATATGCCTCTTGCCAAGTAGTTATGTCACTTCTAATGCTGTCTTTTAAGAGGGTAGGTGAAAAATTTGGGAAATATTCACCTTTTAAACTCATGGTGATGATGAATTGTCTCACACCAGCCAGACCAGCAAAGGGTGAAGTTAATTCATATGCTTGCTCTGATTGCCTAGCAGATACAGAAACCTGGTGAAATAATTTGGAATCGCTCAATCAGATGGCTAGGGAACATTCATGAGCAACATGTTTTTCCAAAAAATGTTCGTGTCAGACATTCCTAATTCCTAAGGATGGCACAGCAGTGTGGCAGTTAGAGTAATGCTATTACAGCACCATGTTCGATTCCTGCCAGTCTCTGATCCTGACCGCATGGGTTTCCTCCCACATTCCAAAGACATGTGGGTTAGGGTTGGTGAATTGTGGGAATGTGGGCAAAGTACGTTGGCGCCAGAAGGGTGGTGACACTGCAGGCTTGGGCTGCCCGGCACAACCATGCAAACGACACTTTCCACTGTATTTTTCGATGTGCATGTGGCAAATAAAGCTAACCTTTTAATCTCATTTCATTAACAGTGAGAGAGCTCAGCCACAGTATTGCAGAAACCAAGGTTAAGTACTTTCAAATGTTCTGCAATACACCTGAAGCTCAACAAGTACAACTACTCACAGGGCTGTTGCAATCTCCCTTTCGCTAATTCCACATGAATATTAGTTTGGGTGCTATCTTCAAGGGATATCATGGAAGAGTTTTCCTCTCAAAATCTCCATGTGCTTTTCAACTGAATTTAAGTGGCTTTGATAGAACTTTACTCTGAAAGTATACAAAATTATGAGGAGTACAGATAGGGTAGGTGCAAGCAGGGTTTTTCCATTGAGATTGAGTAAGTCTACAACTAGAGGTCATGAGTTACATGTGAAAAGCAAAATGTTTTATGGGTGCATGACAAGGATCTTCACTCAGAAGGTGGCGAGAGTGGGGAGTGGTGAATGTGGGTTCAATTTCAACATTTAAGAGAAATTTGGATTGGTACATGGATGGGAGTGGTATGGAGGGCTTTGGTCAAGGTGTAGGTAGAAGGGCCTGTTTCTATGGTGTTTTTGTCTGTGACTCTATGACTCTATTGTCCATCGCTAAAGACCTTTGAAAGTTAATACATGTGTCTGGAGTCACACATGGGCCAGAACAGCTCAGGATGGCGCATTTCCTTTCTGAAGGTCCATATTAATCTGAATGGGTTTTATGACAATGCACTAGTTGTGGTTTCCATTCCTTCATTGAAGTATTTTATTTTTTATTCCCAGTTTTTAAGAATTTAATTCTTTGAATTTCAATTCCTGGTTACCATGGAGGGATTAGTGATCCAGAACCTTGGCTGCTTGTCCAGTAATCCAATCCCTCCACGATGGAACTTAAGTATTTGCAAAATGAAGTACTTAGCTAAGACTGCCAGAACAGAGTTAAGATTGATGTACAATCCTGATCTGTACTGCTATTGGAAATAGTAAGATGTAAATAGCATTATGGCAGCTAGGATTTAAGTAGATCAGTCAGACCTTGCCCTTTGCTTTTGTAGTGTCCTTACGCTTCAAGGGCTTTGACTTCTGCCTATATAATCTATTAGCAAATAATAATCCAATTAAATTTTATTAGGTAAAATAGGCAATTTTAATTTTTAACCTATATTCATATCGGTATTTAAATGTGTAGTGGGTGCAATATTAACACTCCCTAGATACTTCATTGACTATTAAACAATTTGAGGCACAGACCAATGAAAGAAGTTATAGAAATGCAGGGTTATGATACTATTTAATTCACAATACTTGCACTTTGAAAAAAGCTGGTTAGACCACACTTGGAGTGTTGTGTTCAGTCAATTCACTTCATTATACGAAGGATGTGGAGGCTTTAGAGATTGAGCAAAAAGGATTTACCAGGATGCAGCCTGGATTAGAGATCATGCCATATGAGGGAAGATTAAGTAAGCTCGGGCTTTTCTTGTTGAAGGAGGATGTGAGGTGACTCGATAAAATTATATATGTTAAGAGACATGGATAGAATGGACAGCCCGCTCCTTTTACCCATGGCTGCAGTGACTAATATGTGAAAGCATAATTACAAGATCTGTGAATCTGTTGGGGTCATCTACTCCATCTGGTGCTCCTGATGCAGCCTCTTCTACATCGGTGAAACCCAAGGTAAACTACACGAGCTCTTTGTAGGGCACTTCCATTCCATCCGTAAAAAGCAGACTTTCTTGGTGGCCAACCATTTTATTTCCTATCCCCATTTTCATTTTGTCATGCCCGTCCATGGCCTGCTCTTCTGCCATGATGAGGCCACTCTCAGAGTGGAGGAGCAACATCTCAAATTTCATCTAGATAGCATCCAAACTGATGCCATGAACAACAATTTCTCCTTCCAGAAATACTTTTCCACCCCTTCCATTTTCTTCTATTCTCTATTCTGGCCTCTTACCTCTTCTCCTCAGCTGCCGATCACCTCCCCTTGGTCCACTTCTTCGTTCCCCTTATCCTATAGTCCACTCTCCCCTCCTATCAGAACTCTTCTTCTCCAGTCCTTTGTATTTTCCACCTATCACTGTTTAGCTTCATACTTCATTACCCTTTCTCCACCCACTGGCTTCACCTATCAGTTTCCAGCTCATTCTGCTTCCCCTCCACACAACTTGCTATTCTGGCACCTTACCCTTCCTTTCCAGTCCTGATGAAGTGTCTCACCCTGAAACGCCGACTGTTTAATGTGATGATGCCTGACCTGTTGAATTCCTCCTGCATTTTGAATGTGTTGCTCTGGATTTCTAGCATCTACAGAACCTCTTGTGATTATAAGGCTGGGGTCCTTGATTATGATGGCCTCTTTTCAGAGGAAGCAAGAGTACAGACAGAATCCATGGATGGAAGGCTCGATTTTGTGATGTGCTTGAGTTGTGTCTACAACTTACTGCAGGTACTCAGATCAAAACCTCAACCATCCCTTTGCCACTTGAATTCTTCCAGCACTTTGTTATTTTGTGCCTCAGATTCTCCAGTTTATGTAACTGAAGTCCCTCAAATGCAGAATCTTTCAAATAAATCAAAGTTCAAAGCAAATTTATTATCAAAGTGCATATATGTCACCATGAGATTCTTTTTCTTGCAGTCATTTACAGGAAACTAAAGCAATACAATAGAATTTATGAAAAACTACATTTAACAAGCCTAATACTCCAACATGATGAACAAAACATTCCGGCAAGATGGTGCCAGTGACCATCTTGCAGACAACTTGCAAAACTACTGAATATTCTTCTTCTTCTAAATATACTTCTTGTTTTGCTAAACTCCTATTAATTGCAACCTGTGATTTCCCTTTTCAGAGCAACGTTTTGGGCTGACTGAATAATCTGCTGCTTCCGTGATCTCTTGGTGGATCCGGCATGGATGAGATTCTGTGTTGATTCCTAATGGTGGAACATGAACCTGTCATAGGCTCTATTGCTCTGGGCCAGTTAAGGGGTCGAGCAAGGTTAAAATTGTAGAAGACAAGAGCGGAAAACAAGCAGGTGTTCATCACTATCTGCCTGCATTTGACAAGTCTCTCTTATTACCGCCAGTGGGTGAAAAGTGCAGGAGCCTTGGGTCCCATCCCACTGAGATTGGGAGTAGTTGTTGCCCTACAACCATCGGGCTTCTATTTCAGCGCTGAACACACTCCGCAGTTGTGGACTTGCTTCAGGGACTCTGCAGTTCAGATTCCTTGTGCTTTTTTTTTTGTTTACTTCTTTTTTTAAACTACTTGCGCATTATTGATCAGTGCACTTCTGCGGTGAACTGACTCTGCGGCTGTGGCCTGCAGCCATCAGCAAAGTGCTGAGGACTACCATTGGCGCAGCGCTGAAAACTCACTTTCTGGGACCCGGTGTTATTTGTTTACTTTTCATTGTATGCACAGCTTGTACTTTTTCCACACATTGGGTGTTTGATGGTCTTGTTGTGTGGGCTTTTTCTTTCAACTCATTCTATTGTGTTTCTTTGATTTGTGGCTGCCTGCAAGCAGACACATCTCAAGGTTTTATACTGTATATGTATGTTGAAAATAAATGTACTTTCAGCTTTGAACTTTGACAAACATCCAATGCATGAAAGAGGACAAACCGGGAAATCAGGACTGGATGAAGAGTCTCAGCCAAATTTCATCTGTTTCTTCAAGAGAAGATGGTGACGCGACGCAGCGCGCAGCAGCCACTCCGGAATGAATATCTGTTATCTGTCAAGTAGGATGCCGTGCACAATCCTGATTTGATGGAGACAGACGTGAGAAGCACGGAGGAACATCTGGAGAAACTTCTGAAATGCCTGTTTTGCTGCCACTGCTACTGTGCGATCCAGAATCTCCAGAGGGGAGGGCCCTGAATCCTTGGCTTTGCCTGTTGCTTGGTGGCTGGGGCCGGGTCGAAGCGCTCGGCAGAGGATGGTTCTCGGTGCTCAGTGTCAGAGGGCTGGTCGGAGGCTCAAAGTTTTCGGACGGACTTAGAATCAACTGTGGTCGGATGCTTCCAGGGTGCTGCACCGGCAAGTTTGTGGCGCTGGAGGTTCATGGCAGGGAGAGTCTTTCTTCCTTCTACCATCTGCATGAGATGATGGGGCTATTGGGACTTCAAAACTTTTTTTTACTGTGCCCATGGTCTGTTCTTTATCAAATTACGGTATTGCTTTGCACTGTTGTAACTATTTGTAATAATTATGTGGTTTTTGTCAGTTTTATTCTTGATCTGTCTTGTGTTTCTGTGATATCATACTGGAGGAACATTGTATCATTTCTTAAATGCATGCATTATTAAATGACAATAAATGAGGACTGAGTGTCCTCATAATCTAATCTAATTTTCATAGGTGCCATCTGACCTACTGAGTTCCTCCAGCATTTTGTATGTGTGTGTTGCTCTAGATTTCCAGCATCTGTAGGATTTCTTGCATTTATGCAGTTAAAATTTAACTATCTTATGCACTCATCAACACAAAAGATTGTGTTTCTTACGCACTCGTCATTTGCTAATCATGTGATCTAAGCAGAAGAATTCTTCATGCAGGTAAGCTGGAGCAACCAAGTTCTTCAGCTCTGAGAACACAGGGAATAAGAGCCAATTTTTATTTACCTACAGTACATTGACAGCAAATGTTCATTCATGGTTCACAGCATTATTACTTTGCACGTCAAACAGCAATTCTGCAGCTCATTAAACATAAGTAAGTTTGGATGATATCTGACAACAAACTGATCATCCCAATCCTAAATGTTTCTACTCATCTCAGTTGGCATTATTTTAATAACATGCATATAGTTAAATGCTAAATGAAATCTCAATATTTTAAAGCACTATTAATCCTGATATGAGTAAGGTTTATTGTTCATGAACTATTCAATTAATTCAGTTACACAAGAAACAACATTCATACAATACCCAGTTACAATAAGGTGAGCTCTAATTAATCAGCTTTGAGATTGATTATAAGTAACAAGTACTATTAGGAGTATTTAGACTCACCACAATGTCATAGTTTAATCCTCTTATAAGTAATTCTTCAGGATTTTCTCTTGGTGTATGCAATAGAAGTGGTTGAATTTTCACTAAAGTGATGCTGTGTTATAACACAATCACTCCTATTTATTGCTTCAGCAGAGCCCTTCAAGTGCTCAAAAACTACCTCGGAAGCTTGGACTCTAAATGAGATGTTATCTCATAACTCCATACTTAAAAAATGCACACTTTAATGATGAACAAGCTACTGGGAATCTTGCAAGCATTTGCACCATTTTTTAGTGTTAATTGTTCTGGGAAGGGCATCGCTCAAGTACGTGGCCATGCTTACCACTGATTCAGCAAATGCATACCAGCAGTGAAACCGAAAGACACTCTTAAAGTAATTTTTACCAGGGAGGGATTAACTAGAGATCTACTACAATTGAATGTTGTCACCTGTTATCTTAACAAATGTACTAATCTTAAAAGCAGTTTGTTAAGATTGTTATAACCAGGTTTGATAATGGGGATAAGCTCCCTCTACCTATTAAATGCTCCCAACAATTACGCACCTCAAATAGCCTCTGACAACCAAGTCAGGATCCTGGCATTTACAAATGGCTTATCTATTAAGCCTGGCAGAGCTGTTTCTAAAGAAAGGATAAGGGGCAAAGGTGAGTTACTGCCATCTTAAAACCAGTTGCTTTGGGCAGATTGGGCTCATTATGCATGCTTGTCAGCTCATCTATGAGTAGGAGAACTCTGATCTCAAACCTCTACTGCCTTGCAGCAACACCCACTTATAGGGAAGGCTGTGGGAGTAAACCCTGAGGGAAAGATCTGGAGCTGGAGCTCCTAAGGCAGTCCTAAATTGAGCTCAATGCTGACTGGCAACCCTGTGACACTGCTGGTACCAAACTATATCGGCCTCTGCAGTTCCTTTGGATTCATCAGTTGCATGAAAAAGCCTGCCAAATGGGCAATAGTTTACTTTCCATATTGTACTCCTCAGGCTTACGTATCCAAACAGCAAGGACACAACATCCATGGTCGACCCTAACCAATGCAGGCCTCACAATCTTTAAAGAACCAGCATAGTCATTAGAATTTGCAGACGAACCAAATTCAAACATATTTTCCACCACGACTTCAACTTGCCCTGCAGAGTGAGCTAGGACATCAGGTTTTATTTAAATGTGAGAAATCTCAGCTATTGTTGCCTTTCTTCCAATATTTCGTTATATTTTCCCTTAGCAGTGAGGCAGCATTATAGTTAGTGCATCACTTTACAGACTCTGTGACCACCAATCGGGGTCCAATTCCCTCTACTTTCTGTAAGGAGTTTGTACACTTTGGCTGTGACTGCTTAGGTTTCCTCTCAGTGCTCTGGCTTCCTCCCACACTCCAAAGGCGTATGGGTTAGAGCTGGTGAGTTGTGGGCATGTCACATTGGCCCTCCTTCTGGATCCAGTTATCACCTACAAGCTCTTGTTCAACCCCTTTCCTCCAGCTTTTCATACTATTTATCTCTTCTCTTTATTTCAATCCAGATGAAGGATCTCAATCCAAAACAGCAACTGTGCATTTCTCTCCATAGGTGCTGCCTAAAATGCCTAAACCTCCAGCACTTTGAGTATTGCCTCAGGTTCCAGTACCTGCAATCCCTTGTGTCACCAACTAAATGAATCCTGGGTACACAGTGCCAACATCTGGGATGGGCTCAGAGAAGTAGTACAATCACCAGAATAAAGGTTCAGTTTAATAATATGCCATGGTCTGTCTTATTGATAAGCAGACAATGGATTTCAACATTCTCCCTTGAAACAAATGTGAAGATAGCCAAAGCAACAAATATATATTGGTAACTGTAACATAAGGTTTGCCATAAATAAGGTCTGTTTTTTGTTTAGCCAATAAAAATGAAACTCAAAATCCGATTGGGAGCAAAGTTAATTGCTTGTTCTCTGATATTGATCTCCTTCCTAATCTTTAAATCTTTATGATTGATTTGATCTTGAAATTTGAACATTCATTTCTGCAGCAAAAATAATGTGGTAGCATCATCATTTAACCACAGCAACAATCTGCAATTGTGCCTTCAAGGCCATCATTTGTCAACAATGGACCAATGACATGAGAACCTCTGCAAACACTTGTGGAAGGGTAGTTCAAAGTCGAGTGAAAAACAAGCTTTTAAAATTAAAGATTTGCTGCTTCTGACTGCACCAATACGATTTTATTGCTCCTGAAATAACTTTGTGGAAAACAATGAGATGATATGTTGGGTAGAAATTTCTAAACTAAGTGACATGTACAGAAATATGATCAACACAAATTGCCAAATATTTCCAGTCACATTGACTGAGCACAAGGTGTTAGAGATTTCAATGGAAGAAATGAAATGCCCAGTAATTCTATTCTGAAGTGTAATAATTCAATTATTTTCACTTATGTTTATTTAGAGATACAGTGTGGAAGGGGCCCTTCCGGCCTACTGAGCCGCATCACCCAGCAACCCACTTATTTAACCCTAGCCTAAGCACAGGGCATTTTACAAAGGCTACTTAACTTTCTAACCAGTACGTTTTTGGAATGTGGGAGGAAACTGGAGCACCAAGAGAAATCTTACGCGTTCATAGGGAGGTCAGACAAATCCCCCGTAGATGTCGTTGGAATTGAACTCCAAACTCCAAAGCCCCGAGCTGCAATAGCATTGAATTAACTGCTGTGCTACCATGGCATCCACAAGTGTTCACAGGAGGTCCAGCAGGGGAAGGTTTTTCCAGGGTGACTTAATTAACTGAAGAGTCAGTTCAATGTACCATTAACATTTTTAACAAGCTACTCTAATTCCACTCCATCCAGCACACTCTAATTTCCACCTCCCCAGCACAGGTTGATCCATCCTTAAATGAACACATCCCTAGCCCAGCACACTCGAATCATCTCTCCTGCACACTTTACTTTCCCCTGACACAGATGAGATCTCTTCTGTTGAATATTCCTGTCCCCTCACAGTCCAATCTGCCCCCCCCCCCTTCTCATCACACACTGATCCCTTCCTGGCACACGCTATTCTCTCCCCCAGCAGAGCACACACTAATCTTCACCTGCCCACTCTGATCTTCTCCCTGCACACTTTAATCCCTTTCCCACTACACACCGATTTCCTGTTCAACTAATAATGATCACGGCCCACCCCAGCATACTCTGATACCCTCTCCAACATATACTTACCTCTATCAGTTCACTTGAGTCTACTGTCTACAGCAGTCTAATCCCACAGTCCTTCTGATCTACTTTCCAGCACATTTGCTCTCTACCATTTCACTGTGATGCATCCCTCAAACGCAGGTATATAAGACGATAAGGAGTAAAAGTAGATTTAGGCCCATTGAGTCTGCTCCACCATTCCATTATGGCTAATTTATTATCCCTCTCAACACCTTTCTTCTGCCTACTACCCAAAATTTTTGACACCCTTACTAATCAAGAACCTGTCAACCTCTACTTTAAATATACGCAATGACTTGGCTTCCACAGCCAAGTTCTGCAGATTTATTACCCTCTGGCTAATGAAATTCCTCCTCTTCTGTCCTAAATGGACATCCCTCTATTCTGAGGCTGTGCCCTCTGACCCACTCCCCACATCCACTGTATCTAGGCCTTTCAATATTCAATAGGTTTCAATGAGATTCCCCCCTCATTCTTCTCAACTCCAGTGAGTACAAGTGCAGAGCAAACAAACAGTCCTTATACATTAACCCTTTCATTTCCCGTGACCCTCCTCTAGTGTCTCTGAAATGCCAGCATCTCCTTCCCTAGATTTAATTTCTTCAAAAGTTGCTTACAGGACTTCGTGGTCTGACTAATTCCTTATAAAGCCACAGCTTTAATATATAGCAAAAGGCATTATGTGTGATGTAATATATAATACATAATATATGATTTCTAGATAATGAACTTCATCAAAATCAATTAATTCTTTCATACAGTATTTATGAAAACAGAAAGTATGAGAAATACTCAACTGATCAGGCAACTTCTACCATGGCTACATGGCTTGTATGTGTCCAGGACAGAGAAATGGGCAGGAAAAACTCATCGCGGACACTATCCACATAGCAAACTGCCTTTTCCTAAAGCTCCCTTCTGGAAAGCGTCATTGGGCAATTAAAACAAAAACTTCATGTCATCTTAATAGTTTATTCCCACAGGCACTTGATCTGATCAACCTTTCTAGTCAGCCCCTATCAGTCACTACACTGCACTGTAAACACTTTAAACCTCTTTTTTATAATGTTGTTTACACTGTAAATACATGCTGGAGTTTATGTATTTATGCACATATTATTCCACATCTGTACTTTAAACTTTAACTTTTTTTTACATATTTCTTTTCTCTTTGGAATTGTTGAATGTTGTTGTTTTTTGTTTCATGCCGTACCAACACACCATAGCAAATTCCTAATGCTTGTAAATGTAAATTGTTGATCCTTGACTCTTGTGAGTGGAGCATAGTAAAGAAATGTAACAAAGCATTTGTCCATTTTACCTGTTAGGCTCTTTGCATTGCTTGGTCAGTTGGTAAATCAATGATGCAGTGTTAAATCTGAGCCCCACAAGTAATTAGCAGCAGCAGATGTGAAAACTGAGGCGGCTAATCATTCCACAGGGTTCAGCTGTCACTGTCTTGCTTGCAGAGCTACTGACCCATTTTAATTCTGGTCAACCTGAGCAAAACCATTGCCACATTGAATTAAAAAACTTCACTTTACATAGCAGTTTATTTTGCAGACTTAAAATCCAAAAACACTTGCAGATAAGACAAAGGAACAAAATTAGGCCATTCAGCCCGTCAAGTCTGGTCTGCTATTCCATCATGGCTGATTTATTATCTCTTTTAACTCCATTCTTCTGCCTTCTCTCCGTAACCACTGATCCCCTTACTAATCAATTTCTGCTTTAAGTATACCCAATGACTTGGCCTCCACAACCATCTGTGGCAATGAATTCCATAGATTCACCACCTTCTCGTTAAAGAAATTCCTCCTCATTTCTATTCTAAAGGGATATCCTTCTATTCTGAGGCTGTGCCTTCTAGTCGCAGATTCCTCCTCTCTAGGAAACATCCTACCATATCCACTTTGTTGAGGCCTTTCAAAATTCAATAGGTTTCAAAGAGATCTCCCTTCATTCTGAACTGCTGCAAAGTACAGGCCCGGAGCCTCAATTGCACCTCATAAATTAGCCCTTTGAAAACACGGAATCATTTCTGTGAAACTCCTCTGGACCCCTATTTAATGGAAGGAAGCATAGCATCCAATATGCCCACAGTTATCACCCCAATGTCGATGGCAAATTCATCTGTTGCTGTGACATCTGCTTAAAGGCTGACTTATTAGCCAGGATCCCAGGGAGAACTCATCTACTTATGACTCTCTGGGATCTTTTGTATCCATTGTTAGAAAGCACTTGGGGCTTTGGCTTAAATTCCTTTCAAAATGTAACATCTCCGACAGAGCAGTTCTGTCAGGCACATGCTGAGAATACAGTATGTACTCAGACTTGTGCAGATTTGCTCCAATTGGCAGTCATTTTATTCTGTAAGTTTAAGTCTGCTATCACCATTGACTTCTCAGGGTTAGGCTAATATATATGCCATCTTATGGATACTATATTCCAGGTACTTGTTTTGGACTAGTTCGCAAGTTTTGGTTTAAAGGTACTTGGTGGGTCAATATTACAGAATATGTACCAAACAACTAATAGCAGAGGAATTCTCACCTCCATTATTAACATCAGGGTGGCATAGCAACATGCCAGTTCCCACAACACTTTACAGTGCCTGCAACCGTTCAATTCCTGCTGCCATCTGTAAGGAGTTTGTATGTTCTCCTCATGAAAGTGGGTTTCCTCCTGCTCCTCTAGTTTCCTTCCCCATAACAAAGATGTACGGGTTACAGTAAGTAAGTTGTGGGCATACTATGTTGGCATCAGAAGCATGTTTACAGTTGTGGGCCACACCCAGCACATCCTTAGACCATGTTGGTCACTGATGCAAAACAACGCATTTCACCATATGTTTCTATGTATAGTACATGTTACAAATGATTGACATTATTTTAATCATTGTCATCCTACCACACCACCAGCCTCCATATCAAGCACATAATTTTCTGTAACTTCTACCATCTCCAGCAGGATCCCACCTTTCACTCTCCCCACTTTCTGTTTTCACTCTCCCCACTTTCTGTTTTCTGCAGGGATTGCTCCCTCTGTGGCTCGCTTTCCCATTCGTCCCTCCCCACTGATCTCCCTTCTGGCACTTACCCTTGCAAGCAGAACAACTGCCACACCTGCCCCTACACCTCCTCCCCCACTACCATTCAGGCCCCCAAACAGTCCATCCAGGTGAGGTGACATTTCACCTGTGAATCTGTTGGGGTCACCTACTGTGTCTGGTGCTCCTGGTGTGGCCTCTTGTATATCGCTGAGACCCGATGTAGATTAGGAGACCACTTCGCCAAGCACCTTTTTCTGCCAGAAAAAAGCAAGATCTCCTCATGGCCTCCCATTTTAATTCCACTTCCCATTCCCATTCCAACATGTCAGTCCATGGCCCCCTCTACTGTTGTAATGAGGCCACACTGTTTGGAGGAGCAGCTCCTTGTATTCAGTCTGAGTAACCTCCAACCTGATGGCATGAACATCGGTTTCTTGAATTTCCAGTAAAGGGCACCACCCTCCTTCTCTATTCCACATCCCCTTTCCCTCCTTCACATTATCTCCTTGCTTCCCCATCGCCTCCCTCTGGTTCTCCTCCCCCTTTTTCTTTCTTCCACGGTCTTCTGTCCTTTCCTATTAGATTCCCCCTTCTCCTGCCCTGCATTTCTTTCACCCATCAACCTCCCAGTTCTTTACATCACCCCTCCCCCCCTCCCAATTTCACCTATCAGCTTGTATTTATTCCTCTCCTCCCCCCCACCTTCTAGCTCTCTTGTCATTTTCTCCAGTCCTGCTGAAGGGGCTCGGCCCAAAATATTTCGGCTTTACGCTTTTCCATAGATGCTGCCTGGCCCGCTGAGTTCCTCCCGTGTTTTGTGCCTGGATTTCCAGCTTCTGCAGGTTTTCTCTTGTTTTGAACCACTATCATCCTTTTTTTGAAAATCATGGATTTAGCTCCAGTATTCATTATTTGTGGAGCTAGAGATTTACCTTGTGAACAGGTCTAGTCGCATTTCTCTTTCGGCCTTTCACCCATACACTCAACCTGCTGGAAACTCTTCCTCCACACCTGCCATCTGTACACAACATCTCCCTTATTTGATTCTATTCTCCTCTTTGCTTTCCTATCAGATTCCCCCATCTGCTTCCAAACAATATCTCCCAGCCTCCGCCACTATAGAGACTCTCTCCATCTGCCTATCACCTCTCCTCACATAGAGATCCGCCTACTGCTTGTCAACTCTTTCTCTACCTCTTCTCCTCACCTCTTTATACCAGCTATCTTCCCTCTATCTTTTCAGTCCTGATCCATCTCTCTCCATAAATTTTGTCTGATTCATTTAAGTTCCTTCAGCAGTTTGTCTTTTGCTCCAGGTTCCAGCATCTGCAGTCTCTTTTGTCTCTACCTGTATTTCTTCAAATGATGTATTAATGATTATTATGTATGAATAACCTTTATGGAAAATTGCATATCTTTGCTTCTGATATTTTCTATATCTTTTTATGATATCTGTAATTCTGATAATTGCATATCTCTTCTGGCAAGATGGTTGTACACTCAGATGCAATGGCCTCTACGGCACAACCAAGGTTGTTATTGTCTTTTTTAAACATCTTTTTTACCATCGTAAGACACTGATGGACATTAAGAACGTCAAGTGCTGCAAGTCTACCCCAGCGGCGAGTTGCTCGTTGGCGGAGGAGATGAACTTGGTGCAGACTATGCTGCTGTCCGCTACAGAGAGGCGTCAAAGAGTCAGTGTGCGAAGGCGGTGTGCAGTCTAACAGCGCATGATTGTCTTAGCCATTTTTCTTGTCATTGCAAGACACTGTCGGACATAGGTCATGTGAATTGCTTCACGTCCGGTTCACGGGATTACTAGCAGGACCAATAGTGGGAGAGCTGCATGACCTTGGCTGAGGTGTGGACTAGGTCTCTGCTGCAGTGTCACCCGTTTATTGCCACCCAGGAGAAAGGCATCAGAGTAATACCAAGAGGCAGTGTGGCGGGACATCCATGCTGGCATTGGTGCTGCCCTCTAGTGTTCACCCAGTAGAAGACAAGCTGGATTGCTTTCATAGTCATAGTCAGAGTCATAGTCATATTTTATTGATCCCGAGGGAAATTGGGTTTCGTTATAGTTGCACCAACCAAGAATAGAGTATAAATATAGCAATATAAAGCCATAAATAATTAAATAATAATATCTAAATTATGCCAAGAAATAAGTCCAGGACCAGCCTATTGGCTCAGTGTGTCTGATCCTCCAAGGGAGGAGTTGTAAAGTTTGCTGGCCACAGGCAGGAATGACTTCCTGTGACGCTCAGTGTTGCATCTCGGTGGAATGAGTGCATCTGCAGACTGCTGCAGGCATATTCTTGCTGACAACATTTATGGACACAGAGACCTGTGGCATATCATTTTTTTTTATGTGTGACTGTATGTTTACTGCTATCTTATACGTGCTACACGTGCCTTGTGCTTAGTATGACTGTTGGTGTTGTGTTTTGCACCTTGACTCCCGGAAGAACACTCTTTCATTTGCCTGTATTTATGGTATAGTACATGTATGCTTGAATGTCAACTGAAATTGAACTTAAACTACAATATATGCAACAAGGGACAATTAAATTCATGATCACTTAAATCAACTGTAATGAAGAGCTTTCTGAGGTTGGTTTTGGTGCATATTAATTATTGTTAAGAAATTACCCGGATCTGCTTCGGTCTGCCTGCCACTTCAACAGGTCAACAGCAGATGTGATTTTTCTGGGTCTTTATTTGCTCTGGATAATCTGGACAATAGGAATACATATGATTCATCAATTGCATCTTGGTGTTTAAAACACTTTCCTTCCAAACTTGTCATCAAGCTTCAAGACCTGGGCCTCTCTATTTCTCTCTGTGACTGGATCCTCATCTTCCTCATTGGCAGACCTCGGTCATTAAAGATTGGTGACAATATCTCCTTCCTGCTGGCCAGCAACACCTCAATACTGCATGCTTTGTCCCCTCCTCTGCTCACTACACAAACATAATGGTGTGATGAATCACAGCTTCAATGCCACGTACAAATTTACTGATGACAGCACTGTAGCCAGACAAATCTCAGGTGGTAATGAGTCAGTGTGCAGGAACATAAGACACCTGGTTGAGTGATGCTGCAACACCAATCTCTCACTCAGTACCTATAAAACTAAAGAATTGACTGTTGATTACAGGGGTGGAAGAGGAGGCAAACATGTGCCAGTCTACATTAGTGGATTGGTGGTGGAGAGGGTAAGCAGCTTTAAATTCCTGAATGTTAACATACCAGACGACTTGTCCAGGACCCAACACGTACAATGCCTATACAAGTATTCAGCCCCTTTGGAAGTTTTCATGTTTTATTGTTTTACAACATTGAATCGCAGTGGATTTAATTTGGCTTTTCTTAACGCTGATCAACAGAAAAGGCTCTTCATTTTAAAGTGAAAACAGATCTCGACAAAGTGATCTAAATTAATTACAAATATAAAACACAAAATAATTGAGTACTTAAGTATTCTTTAATATGACACACCAAATAACTAGTGTAGCCAATTGGTTTTAGAAGTCACATAATTAGTTAAATGGACATCACCATGTGCTGTCAAGGTGTTTCAATTGATTGCAGTAAAAATACACCTGTTTCTGGAAGGTCCAACTACTGATAAATGAGAGGTTAGTGTACTTCTTGGAAAGTAGAGGTATGGTGGCTATGTATCAAAGTGGGTTCAGGAAAGGAAGGAATACTGTGGATTCAGTGTTGTGTCTCGAGGATGAAATAAGAAAATCTCAAGTAAATAAAGAGACAGTGGTTGCAGTTTATTTTTGATATTGAGAAAGCTTATGATACGTTATGGAAAAAGGGGCTCCTAATCAAGCTACATTTAATGGGAATTAGGGGGGGGCAATGTTCAATTGGGTTAAGGACTTTTTAAACGGGAGAACTATTCAGGTGAAGATAGGATCAGAGCTATCAAGCCAGTATGTCGCAGAAAATGGGATGCCTCTGGGGAGTGTAGTAAGTCCAACTTTATTCTCCATTTTGAGAAATGATATATTCGTAAATATTCCAACGGAAGTGAGGAGGTCATTGTTTGCAGATGACAGGGCTTTGTGGAAAAGAGGGAGAAATATTGAACATATAGTTACGAAAATGCAAGATGGAATTAATCAAGTTGAAGAGTGGGGGACAAAGAAGGGTGTTAAATTTTCAGTGGAGAAGACAAAAGCCATGTTCTTTACAAGGAAAAAGTTCAGGGGACTTAATTTGAATCTGTATGGAAGTAACCTGGAGAGAGTTGAAAGTTTTTGGTTTTTGAGAGTGCACTTTGACTTGAGATTAACATGGAGAGAACATGTTAGATATGTAGTTAGTAAATGTGAAAATGTGATAAATGTCATGAGGTGTCTTGCTGGATTGGAATGGGGTACTGATTTTGCATCATTGAAGTATATTTATGTAGCATTAATAAGATCAAGATTAGACTATGGAAGTATTGTATACGGGTCAGCAGCAAAATCTGTGCTGGTGGAACTGGATATCGTGCAAGCTCGGGCTCTAAGGGTGTGCTTAGGAGGGGTTAGAACTTCCCCAGTGTGTGCACTCCAAGTTGAAGCAAATGAAATGCCATTGGGGCTGCGGTGTAAACGGCTGGAGGCCAATTACTGGATTAATTTAAGGGGGCATGATGATAGCCATCCTACAAAAAAGGTGTTGCAGACATGCTGGGAGAAGGAGAGGATACAAAAAGAAAGTTTTGGCTGGACTAGAGAGCAAACAGCGAAAGATATGGGTATATACGATAAAGAATTTTGTCCAAGTGTGGTGTGGCCTGTCAGACCTTTCTGGGTATTAGAAAATCCCTCTGTAGATTTGGAATTGCTTAAGATTAAGCACAGTAATAAGATGGCTGATGTACTCAGTGAATATCATAGTTATAGGGAATGTGAGTATAAAGGCATACAGATTTTTACAGATAGATCAAAGGATCCAGAAACAGGTGCAACAGGGTCTGCAATTGCTGTACCAAGTTATCGAGTGGAAATTAGCAAGAGAACACTTGATTGCTTGAGTGCATATGCAGTTGAAATGTTTGCCATATTGTTAGCACTAGAATGGGAGTGAGCAGGTTGATTGTAATAATATTGTGATATATAGCGATTCTGTGTCGGCCCTTGCAAGCATTAAGGCAGGTACAGCTAGAGATCACCAGGATCTGCTTTATGAAATCCTGTTTGCAAATTCAAGACTGGCTAGACAAGGCAAAAATATCGCATTCATGTGGGTTCCAGCACATTCGGGTATTATGGGAAATGAGACCACAGATAGGCTGGCAAAAGCAGCAGTCAAAAAAGGATCTATAGAGATGAATATTAAACTATCAAAATCAGAGCGGAAGAGCATAGTGTGGAGAAGGATAAATCAACAGTGGTAGCAGCATTGAGATAGAGCAATAAAAGGAAGACATTTACATTCGATTCAGAACAGAGTAGATATGGGAAGAAGAGTAGATACGGCACGAAGGGTCTCAGCCCGAAACTTCGACTGTACCTCTTCCTAGAGATGCTGCCTGGCCTGCTGCGTTCACCAGCAACTTTGATGTGTGTTGTTTGAATTTCCAGCATCTTCAGAATTCTTCGTGTTTAGATATGGGAAGAAGTAGGGGAGTAAAGCGGAAGGAGCATGTAATTATAAGTAGACTGAGAATTGGGCACAGCAACCTTAATGGCACTCTGGCCATCATAAATAAGCATCCAACAGGTTTTTGCGATCTACGTCAGGAGACTGAAACAGCAGAGCATATCCTTATTTCATGCCGGAAATTTGCACAGGAAAGGCAAGAAATGTTACAACAATTGAGCAAAATAGGACTGGTAGAGAACCGTATTAAAGGTTTATTGGAATGTGGGGAGAGTGATCAGGGGAGGAAATGGTTGCTTAGTTATTTAAGGGCGACGGGACTGGAAAGACAACTTTAAAGTGAATGGAAAATGAAGGACAATAAATCCTGAAGATGGCAGTAATGCAACGGTGTGGATGTCAACTGCCGTAAAAACTCGAAGAAGAAGAAGAAGAAGGTGGTCCAACTACTGGTAAGTCAGTATCCTGACAAAAACTACACCATTATGATAAAAGAACACTCCAAGCAACTCCACAAAAAGGTTATTGAAAAGCACAAGTCAGGAGACGGATGCAAGAAAACTTGCAAATCACTGAATATCCCTTGAAGTACAGTTAAGTCATACATCAAGAAATGGAAAGGATGTGGCACAGCTATAAATCTGACCAGAGCAGGCCGACCTCAAAAGCTGAGTGACTGCAAGAAGGGGACTAGTGCGGGAGGCCACCAAGAGACCTATGACAACTCTAGAAGAGTTACAAGTTTCAATGTCTGAGATGGGAGAGGCTGCGCAAACAACAACCTCTTCCCTGGTGCTTCACCAGTCGCAGCTTTATGAGAGAGTGGCAAAGAGAAAGCCACTGTTGAAAAAAAATCTCACAGGAAATCTTGGCTGGAGTTTGCTAGAAGGCATGTGGGGGACTCTGAGGTCAGCTGGAAGAAGGTTCTATGGTTTGATGAAACCAAAATTGAGCTTTTTGGCCATCAGACTAAACTCCATGTTTGGCCTAAACCAAACACCGCACATCATCAAAACACACCATCACTACCATGAAGCATAGTGGTGGCTGCATCATGCTGTGGGGATGCTTCACCGCAGCAGCCCCTGGAAGGCTTGTGAAGGTAGAGTGTAAAATGAATGCAGCAAAATACAGGGAAATCCTAGAGGAAAACCTAATGCAGTCGGCATGAGAACTGTGACTTGGGAGAAGATCTGTTATCCAGCAAGATGAAGACCCCAAGCGTAAAGCCAAAGCTACACAGGAATGGCTTAAAAACAAAAAAGTTAATGTCCTGGAGTCGCCAAGTCAGAGTCCAGACCTTAATCCAATTGAGAATTTGTGGCTGGACTTTAAAAGAGCTGTTTCTCTCACAATTTCCATGCAATCTGACAAGAGCTTGAGCAGTTTTGTAAAGAATTACAGTGTCCAGATGTGCAAAACTGGTAGAGACCTATCCACACAGACTCAAGGCTGCAATTGCTGCCAAAGATGCATTTGCTAAATACTGACTTGAAGGGGATGAATACTATATAATCAATTATTTACTGTTTTATATTTGTAATTAATTTAGATCACTTTGTAGAGATTTGCTTTCACTTTGACATAACAGTATTTTTCTATTGATCAGTATCAAAAAAAGCTACATTGTCCACTGTGACTAAATGTTGTAAAACAATAAATCATAAATCCTTCTAAGGGGGTGAATACTTTTTACGGGCACAGTAAATGCCTTCACAAGGAAGACTTGGCGGAATCTTTACTTCCTGTGTAAAACTTTAAACAGGGTACATTTAAGTAAAGCCAGGCTTGCTGACATATATCCTGGGACAGACGCTGGCTGTGACAGGTGTTCCTTCTTTCCAGCTGGTTTAGTGTATGCATTTTGGTCTTGCCCTCGGCTTGATGGCTATTGGGCACAGATTTTTAAAATTATCAGTGAAGTTTTGGGGGTGATACTGAGACCTTGCCCTCTTATAGCTGTGTTTGGTGTGGCAGATGATGTTTTGGGTTTAAATGCAAGCCAGTCGGATATCATTGCATTAGCATCACTATTGGCCCGTAGGAGAATCTTGCCGGTCTGGGAATCTGCCGCTCCCCCATCTGCTGCTGCTTGGTTAGAGGACGTAATGTTTTTTCTGAAATGAGAAAAGATTAAATTCACTTTGAGGGGTTCTGTGAAAAAGTTCTATTCGAAATGGGGACCTTTCTTGTCATATTTTGGGAGTCTTAAGGAATTACCTACTAGTTGAGGGCAGTTGATTGTACTTGGGAAGTTGCCTCCATTTTAACACACATATGGTTTACCTCAGAGGGTAGTTGATGAATTGTAATATGAGTGTATTTTGGATCATCTGACATGTTGTGGATATGTGTGGGCCTTCCTCTTGAAGTAGTGAGGGGGTATGGCTGTGAAATGTCCGTACTTGTATTTGTGAATTGTTGTATTGTAAATACATTAGCTGCCATGGTATGTTTGGGGAGGGCGGGTGAGGGGAGATTTGTTCAGGGGTAAGCTATAAAAGCAAAATGGAGGAAAATGTAATCCATTATATATTCTGCATTGTGTCATTCCTTCAATAAAAATATATTTAATAGAATCTTTACTTCCTTTGGTGGTTAAAGAGGTTTAGCTTGTCACTGAACACTCTAAAATAAAACTTCTACAGATGTTTGTTGAAAGCATCCTGACTGGTTACATCATGATTTGGTATAGTGATTCAGATGCATGGGAATAAGAGTAGAAGATTCACCCTAATACATCAAGGGCACATCTTCCCCACCATTGTTGATATCTTTATCAGAGATCCCCACCATCTCGGCCATACCATCTTTTTGCAGCTACCATTGGGCAAGAGGTAAAGAAACCCCACACAACTAGGTTCAAGCACAGCTACTTCCATTCAACTATTTGATTCTTGAACCAACCTACAAAACCCTAATCATTACCTCAGTATAGCCACACCATGACCACTTTGCACTACTTCAGACCTTTTTTGTTCTAATTGTGTTTTTTTTTGAAACTCGATGTTCAATTCTTTCTCTTTTATATGATTGTGCTTCTGGTGCTATATGCCTCTGATGCTGTTGCAAGTAAGTTTTTCATTGCACTCATGCATACTTGTACCTGTGCAGATGATAATAAACCTGAATTTAATTTTGGGTAGTTCATACACTGAAAGGGAAGAACTACTGCTTATGAAGCAGCAACTAGCACAGTACCATGCCAATCTCATCGGTATGTGAAATGCCCATTGCAACTGTCAGGTGTAGTAATCATTTCCTCCTATATTGACAGATTTACTAAGTTCACAACAACCAGGGATTAGAATTTTGATCTTAGTCCATCCATTACTTACTCAAGTTGGCCAATTAATTGCCTACCTCCACTTGAAACAAGCAATTATGGAACCAAAGTCGTTAATTTTTTCCAGAATGAAATGGCTGGTAAGGAATAGGGGGTTCCTTAAACAAATCCTCTATCATTTTCATGTTTCTATTTTAGTTACTTGTCAGGTGCAGATGAAAGGACAAGTTCCAAATTGCTTTCTTTTTCTGTGAGGATTTTCAATGGATCAAAACTTCTGTCATGCACTGCACTGTTACAAAGAGCCTCAGTTGGATCACTTTCCAATACAAGGTTTTGCCAAAATTGATCTACCATTTCAACACATCAGCAAAATACAATCACCATGTCTGACCACCAGTTAGCACATTGTTTGCCAAACAACAAAAGGTTTTGTTGGATCTGGAGATAATAATGTCCGGGAGGTTCTTTTGAAGTCAAGAATTAGGCATACATTTTGTTATAGCTGTTTATTAGGTGTTCATAACAAAGAAATAACAGTAACCAACTCTCTCTACCTGGTAAAAACAAAGATATTAGAGTTATCTTATATTGAAAACTAGATCAAACTAGAATTCCTCGATAAGAACAGCCTGTGAAAAGGTTTAACTTATGGCGTGACACAGACTGCACACAAGAAACCTACAAAAATACACAGAACCAACACACCCTAATCCAGAAGTTTTTATGCATAACATATAACTTTTAGCCTCTTTATATGTTATTTTCTTTTAAGTGAGGTCAAAACATGACTACTAATAAAATCAGGAGATGCATGTCATAATATTCACCAACTGTTTAAGTGAAAGTATTAACCTCTATGCCAATTGCTAATAGACTGGAAATACCTGATTCTACCGCAACTCAGAACAATTGATCCTCAGGCCTGGTTAGTGCGTTGGTGGGAAACTGACAACAAATACTGGTTTCTCTGGGTTCCACTGGCTGAGGTGGCCATTACCAAACAATGCACTGATGGCTTGACCCTGGACTGCCTGACAATAAGTTACAATGATAAGCCCCCTGCAGCATCTAACAATGGAATTAGAATTGGTTTATTATTGTCACATGCACCAAGATAAAGTGAAAAGCTTGTCTTGCATGCTGTTCATACAGATCAAATCTATATTGGTGTAGAACAAGGTAAAACAATAGCAATGCAGAGTAAAGTGTAACAGCCACAGAGAAGATGCAGTACAGGTAAACAATAAGGTGCCAGATCATATCGAGGTACACATGGTGGATTGTGTGGTCAAGTGTCCAACATATTGTATTAGGGAACTATTTAGTAGTCTTATAACTTTGGATTAGCAACTGCCTGTGCAGCTGGTATTATCTTCTGCCCAATACAAGAGGACAGAATAAGTAAGTCCATCTTTACTTACCACTGCCTCTTTAAAGCATCCAGCATAATCTTTGATTATTTTGGATGCTTTAATGAGGCATTGAGAAGTATAGATGGAGTCCATAGAGGGAAGGTTGATTTTCATGATTTGCTGAGCTGAGTCCATAACCCTCTGAAATTTCTTGCAGTCTCTTGCAATGCAGTTGCCACATGAAGCTGTTTTGCCAGTTGAAGGGCCTTGGACTGACTTCCATTTTGATTAAGCCAAGAAGTCTCTTTCCTTTGTTTTGTTATTCCAATAAATGCTCAGAATCTTTCATGTCTACCAACAGAAAGAAGAAAAATGTTATTCTGCATTTTTCTTCTTTCTGTTTGGTTATTAGCTGCTTTTATTGTTTCTCAATCAAATAACACAACATTTTTCTTTTCTACAGTTATACATGATTTCCTTTCACACTGACCTCCTTTGATGAATTCTCCAATCTTTTGATGTGTCCATCTTCAGATTTTAACAAGAATCTGTTTCATTTGTACTGCCTCGACCCTAATACCCACATTCATCTTGACTCTGAACAAAATCTTATTTCATTGTCATTCAACCTATATCTTAGCTCCTTCCTATGTGCATTATATTACTGTTTCAGTCGAGTACCAGGATCCTCAGACTCATATATATATATCTGTCCTATTAAATTATAAACACAAAGAAAAAAATATTGGAAGCACTCAGCAGGCCAGGCTCGACCAATGGGAGAGACACAGACTTGTTATTTCCTAGTAAGAACCCTTCAGCAGGACTGTAAAAGTGAGAGAGCGAGCACGTTTTAATCAATAGAGAGAGAGGGTGGTGGAGAGAACAAAGGCCATGACTCTTTCACTCTCAAAAGATGTGGTTGTTCAACTGTGTGGGAAGTCACAGGAAGAATGGCCACATTGGAAGTGGGACAGAGAGTTAAAGTGACAGATAACTGTGCGTGCATAGTTGTCCTTGAGCTCTGAATGGAGGTATCTGTAAAACTGTCCTTCTCATGTGGAGGAGAGATTCTTTGAGCACCAAACACAACACTCATACTGATTTGGCCTATCTATACTGCTCCAATGATGTCTAAAATAAACTCAAAGAACAGCTCCTTATTTATTTCATCTGTGTGTCTTAAAGTCCTCATGAATTCAACAATTTTCAGGTAACCATTCGTGTTTATTCTCTCAGTACATAGCTTCACATTCTGTTTCTATTATTTCTTTTTGTGCTTTTCTGCCAAATAACAGGCTTTGAAAGTAATTGTTACCTTGACAACTCTGGTCTTCTCATTCCCTTGGCTTTCCTCACTCCTCCCCCTCTCAGCAACGCTTGTTTCCAATTCTAAAGTTTCTTGACCAGAAACACCAACTCTGTATCTTCCCCACTGATGCTGCCTGACCTGACAAATTTTTCCTGTAGTTTTTACTTCGGACTTCCTGAAATTTTGTCCAATTGTTAAATAAAGAAGAGGTTTGGATTGCCTGATGACACCACTGTTGTGGCCAAATCAAAGGTGGCAGTAAATTAGCATATATAGGGGGAAGTTTGAAAATCTCACTGAATGGTGGTGCCATAACAGCAACCTCCTAATCAATGTTAACAAGACCAAGGAGCTGATTTTTAACTTCAAGAGGGGGAAAGCAGAGGTCCATGAGCCAGTCCTTTTCAGGGGATCAGAGGGAGAGCGGGTCAGAAACTTTCAGTTCCTTGCTGCTGTCATTTAGGAGGTCCACTCCTCAGTTCAATTACAAAGAAAACACAACAGCACCTCTACTTCCTTAGGAACTTGCGACATGACTTCTAAAACTCTGACAGACTTCCATACATGTGTGGTGGAGAGTAGATTGACTGGCTGCATCACATCCTGGTATGGAAACACCAATGTCCTTGAATAGAAAATCCTACAAAAAGAGATGGATGTGGTCCAGTCCATCACGGGTAAAGCCCTCCCCACCATTGAGCACATCTACATGGAGGCTGTTGCAGAAAAACAGCATCCATCATCAAGGAACCTACCACCCAAGGCATTCTCTCTTCTCCATGCTGCCATTAGGAAGGAGTGTCAGGGCTCACACCACCAGGTTCAGAAACAGTTATTACCCCTCAACCATCAGGCTCTTGAACCAAAGGAGATAACTTCATTCAACTTCACTTGCCCCATCACTAAAATACACCCACAATCTATGGACTGACTTTCAAGACTCTTCATCTCATGTTCTCGATATTTATTGCTTATTTATTTATTTTTTTATTATTATTCCTTTTTCCTATTTGTATTTGCACAGTTTGTTGTCTTTTGCCCACCAGTCGTATGCCCAGTTGGTGTGGTCTATCATTGATTCTGTTATAGTTATTGGATTTATTGAGTATACCGGCAAGAAAATAAATCTCAGGCCATATATGCACTTCAATATAAATTTACATTGAACTTTGAACATTTTTATGATTGGATGCCTGTAATGAGAGGTGTCCGCAGACACTGCTGTCCTCACCCTAACTCAGTGGTCGTGAATGTCTTTGAAAGTGACAAGCCAAATTGGAGATAAAGTTCTAAAAAATCTCTTGCATACAGTGATTCCTATTGATTTATGAATTTGTAACAAAAATTATGGATTTTTTAAGAAAAAAAGATGAATTTCGTTGCTTATTTATGTATATGCATTCAATGTTTTAGTATTAATAGAAGTATAACAGTGAGATTGAAATAAATGAAATATTTTAAAAGACCTGTTCAAAATTTTTTAATATTAATAGTTCAAAATGACAATTAAAAATAGAATCATTTCTAAATAGTACCATTATTACATCTCATACTACTAATAAAAATTAGTTTTATCTGTCACATGTACATTGACACATACTGTGAATGCAATGCATGCACCCTCCCCGCCAACCCCCATACCAGACGGTGATGCAGCCAGGTAGAATCTCACACAAAATGCTGGAGGAACTCAGTTGGAGGAAAAGAGTAAACAGTCAATGTTTCGGGCCAAAACCCTTCATCCAGCCAGTTAGATTGCTCTCTACAGATCATCTGTAGAAATCCGTGAGCTCTACTTTCATGAATAAGTCTCATGCAATAATTGAACTTGACCAATTTCATGATAGAATACAATGACTCACATGAATATGTCATTGAAAATACTGTTAGTATTGCAATTGAAAGATTTTTCAGACAGTTAAATGTTTCAGGAATGGAGTTCCAGAGTTTCAGAACATTATTGTCTGGAGTTTTATGCTTTGATTCAGTAACTAACCCATCTTTTTCAATATGTTCTTGTTCAGCTCTTAAGTCGGCATTTTCTTGACTCCAAATTGAGCTGTTTGTATAAATTGCATATCAAACTTATCCAAACCAACCCCTGCAACATTTCCAAATTTAGGTTGTCTAATGTTACATTCTCTGCATACTTTATGAATTTTGCTGTTTCTTCAAATGATCTGAAAAGAGTGTATTTTAATACTATTTGGTAGTTAAACCAATGATGCTCAAAAATTACAACGGAAGAGTCTGAATGTCTGTCTTCTCAGGAGTGTCAATATCCGTCATGTGCATTTTTAGATTTGGGAAATATTTAAAAGTGCCATCATGTTTAAATACTTCCAGTTTGATTTCAAAGTCTTTTATATTATCGAATGAAGTGTTTTGCCAGATCTCTGTAATTTGTGTTCAAGTTATTTAAGAGTAAGGAGAAATCTGCAAAAAATACATCAATCAACAAATCTACAATATGTCATTTAATTCTTGATAAGAACATCTTTCATTTGTCAATTCAGATAAATTTTATCTAAACACTCAGCAACCCGTTTAAGGATAGAATCCCTATGAAGCAATGAACATTGTTGTATATAAGTAATCCTCTGTAGATTGAATTCACCTTCCTCAGTAAATTCTGAAATTGTCTTTTTACTTTCAAAGCATAGACAGAATTAGAAATAATTACCTTGGTTATAATTTTCATCACTTCTTCAAGTTCCTTAAGGCCAGCTTTTGCACACAAATCACCTCGTGTTTTATATGATGAAAGTCTATCAATGGATGCCCAATATACCTAGCAAGCAAATTGACAAAACCTGCTCCTTTACCTATCATGCTGGGTGCACCATCATTTGTCACCAAAACTATTTGTAGAAGTTTAACTTGTTGATCAGACAATTCTTTTGCGATTAGCTTATATATTTCGATACCTGTGGTGTGTTAAGGTAATATTACCAAGCATAGTATTCCCAAGGTAATTTTCCTACCGCTGTCTGTAAGGAGTTTATACGTTCTCCCAGTGACCATGTGGTTTTCACAGGGTGCTCCTGTTTCCTCCCAAAGTCCAAAGGTGTACCAGTTGGCAGGTTTATTAGAAATTGTAAATTACCCCTTGATTAGGCTAGGGTTAAATCGGGGTTTGCTGGGCTGCATAGCTTGAAGGGCTAGAAAAGCCTGTTCTGTGCTATATCTCAATAAATAATAAATAACCAGTTCTTCACATAAGACCATAAGATATAGGATTAGGCCATTTGGCTCATCGAGTCTGCTCTGCCAGTTCATCATGGTTGATCCATTTTCCCTCTCAGTTCCAATATCCTGCCTTCTCTCTGCATCCCTTCATACCCTGACTAATCAGGAATATTTCACCACCCTATAAATTCGAGCAATAGTGGCTAGCCTAGCAGATGATGTAGCATCAGTGCTCTCATCAAGACAGATGAAATGAAA
Organism: Mobula birostris; assembly: GCF_030028105.1. Lineage (NCBI taxonomy): Eukaryota > Metazoa > Chordata > Chondrichthyes > Myliobatiformes > Myliobatidae > Mobula > Mobula birostris. The sequence continues at coordinate 24,195,565 of NC_092374.1, read as the reverse complement.
TTTTCATGAACAAATATCATTTGTTAGTTGTTCTTCTATGCTTGTTCCCATCATTAATATTTTATTTAGTTTATGCTTGCTGGAAAATCCTTCCTGCACTGAGTATTTTTTTCTCTGGAAAACCGTCATAAAGGAAAGGAGCACACTCTAGTCCAGATTCATTAACATACTCCCCATCCCTGAGTGCCTTCCACGTTGAGCAATAATCTTTAAAGCCTGAAGACTATCAGCAAATAAGTTGGAACTACCTGAAATAAATGTCATCAAAATATTTGACTACATTTTTTTGTTCTGAGGTTTATAGATAAAGTAAAAATCAGGAAACTTTTCCACTCATCAGACATGAATAAACACAGATCGGTGAAAGATTTACAGGAGATCTGACAAGGACTTTTGCAATTCAGAGTATATTGGAAGTAAAGCCATTGACAACAGTCAGTAAGTATCTAGACGAACACCTCCTCCAAGGGGACCACAATCTTGTGGTTTAGTGGCTTGTGTGCCTCAATGACCTGGAGAGCTATATTGGCTGGAGTCAGGGCTTTATGCTTTGGCTCTTGGTCGCCTATGTCAAACAGATCAAAGGGTAGAGGACAGACTGGTCCACCCATTCTGTAGGTTCTGGGGTTCTGCTCAGGACTAATAATCCTGACTGGTAAAACAACATTTTTACTGAAACAGCAATGAAGAATCCTTCTATATCTGTATGCGATGGTATTCCTGAGTCTTCACCCAGGATTTCCATTGTTGAGAGGAAGCTCCTGACATGATGAAGATAGCCCTGAACACCATCAGAGATGGAGGACCTTTATTGCTGCCCTTAATGCCAGTTGCATAATGGGCCGTAAGTAAGACAAACATTCAAGCTATCAGCCAGAAGCTGGAAGCTGGGGTAAGGATGGGTGCCCAGTAGTCAACATGGAGAAAATGAGCAAAATAGCTAATTTAATATGAACAGTACAATTTAAATATGCAGGATTTAGATCCTGTGTGATGCCTGTACCCGTGATGCTGCTGCATCATTGTAGATGTATCTTACCATACATGTGCACATCAAAATAAACTTGACTTAATTTCTCCCATGCTCCATGACAGTATGATTCTGTGACTTTTCTAAGATACTGCGTTTCCTTTAGACAAGATCAATCTTTTTTAAAATAAGTAAGTTTAAACGCTTGCAGTTGGCTTAAGACCCCAATGAAGGGCGATTCTCAGAGTCATCTCAAGATCTATCTGAATCATACACGCAGTAGCAAATTGAAAAAAAATACCTGTCCTTTGATGTGTCATTTCAAATATTGCCTTAACTTTTCACATCATTGATTTGAATAGTGGTATATACCCGATGAAATACCTTTTCCTGACAATAACAGTTTCAATTTATTGACTAATGCAAGAACTGAATTTTCTGTCCACCTCTCTCTTCTGTGTTTATTTATTATCCCTCTGCTAATTCTGCTGACTTACTCTGAAGACACGCTGAAAACTAGAACTTTACGAGCATTTACCATGCATCATATATAAATACCATCCACAGCACACCTCCTACAGTTTGAAATCAACACTGGGGCAAATTTACTGTTTTCATGAAATTGTCAGCCTCTTGAAACAATGTTTCTTCCAGTATGGTCCAAGACACAGGACAAAAACTTCAACTGGGATACCAACACCAAGCTTCAGAGCAAAGTCATGAGCAGTAATGTAGTCAGTACACATTTGCCTTCTTAATGTTTTTGGTCATGAAATTTTACGGCAAGGACGCTGTTTTGCCTTTGGAGCATAAACTTGCTCCTAATAGAGGAATCTTGTCAGTCGCTTTGCCTCTTTCTTTCCCCACCATCTCATTTACCTAATTAATTTCCCTTTGAAAATTTTGAATAAACTTTTTTGGTGTAAAAAGCACTAGCTCGACCACATTCGGAGTATTGTGCACACTTCTGGTCATCACATTTCAGGAAACATATAGAACCTTTAAAGTGAGAAGAGACAAGGTTCACTGGGATTCTGCCTGGCTTAGAGAGCACTAACTATAAGGAGGTTGTACAAACTCGGGTTGTTTTTTTCCGGAATGTCAGAGGCGGAAGGGTGAATTGACAGAAGGATATAAAATTCATATAAAATATAATTTTATATGAGAGGCACAGGCAAGATAGATAGTCATTAATTTTTTCCCATGATAAATATGTCAAATACCGGAGGACAAAGCTTTAAGGTGAGATGGGGAAAATTCAAAGAAGATTTACAAGGCAAGTTTTTTTAACACAGAATGGTAGGTGCCTGAGACATAGGGCCAAGGGGAGGTACTGGAAGCAGATATGATAGTAATGTTTAAAGGATTTTTAGACTGGAACTTGAACAGACAGGGAATAGATGATAAGATTATAAGATATACGAGCAGAATTAAGCTATTTGGCCCATCAAGTCTCCTCTGCCATTTCATCATGGTTGATCCAATTTTCCTCTCAGCCCTGGTCTCCTGGCTTCTCCCCTTCATTCCCTGACCAATCAAAAAGCTATCAAAGTCTGTGTTAAACATACATTAAGACTTGGCCTCCACAGCTGCCTGTGGCAACAACTTCCACATAATTCAAAGAATTGAGATACATAGACCATATGTAGGCAGATGTGCATTTTAAAATGCCATCACAATCACATAGATATGAAATTATTACTTTTCTGTAGGTTTCAACCACCCTGACAGGTATTAAATTCCTTACAGGTATTAAGTGAAAAAAAATCATAACTACTCACTGAGTAAGTATGCTTCACTTTTTGCCCAAAACAATACATTTTTGCAACATGGTTCTTACTAGTACAAATAGTTTCCCTGCATTTACACCCTTTCAAATTGGTTGGGATCCTACCCCTTTGAACACAGCCACACCACTATATTTGTAAATGGTAAACAGTCACCACAGTTCAAGGAAAAGCTTTTTTAAATAGCCAGAAGGCCTGACGACCTTCATGGATTCCGAATGGCAAGATCTTCCCTCAACATTGCAAACATATACATTTCATGAGCTTTCTTTATTGTGGAATGGAATAAAGTGTTATATAAAACAAACTAAGTGAAAGTATTATGATTCCTTGAGCCACTGACTCCATTCGATATGAAGGTGGTTGAACTTTTATCTCACCCACTATCTCTTCCAATCTCATATCCCAAGGTTCCACAATTCTAACAAGCTCCATATGGAATACTCATGCATTAAACACTCCATCTTTGAGAAGAAACATTCCAATGATTCACAATCAACAGTACAAACAAATTTTAACACAAAAGGCTAAATCAAAATAATTTGCATTTAATACCTCATTTGGCTCTTTCCCATACCTCCTCATGCCCTGCTGACAGCAATGATGTCCTTAGACCATAAGATCAAAAGACATAGGAGCAGAATTAGGCCATTCAGCCCATTGAGTCTGCTCCATCATTCATCAAGGCTGATCCCAGATCTCATTCAAGCCCATACACCTGCCTTCTCACCATATCTCTTGATGTCCCAACAAATCAGGAATCTATGAACTTCCTGGTCCTGGGTATGACTCTAAACTACAAACAGTGATGAGGCTCTGATTGGGGACTTCCAGAGCTTTGGGGAAAGTGGAATTACCCCTGAGTCTTTCATTGCTCCCAGGACCGCTCTGACCCGGAACAGTAGCACCTGCAAGGGTTCCTGCTCAGGATATGAGCGAACGCCAACGGCAGATCTGGCAGGTTCAATAACTGAACTTATGACGGGGAAGGCTACGACCTCAAGTGACAACGGCTATAGCATAGGTGGATGAACATTTGGGAAGAGAAATGGCAATTTCTTCAGTTCGCCCAATGGAAGGCAAGAGCAAACCACCGTTGTTAGATACTAGGTTTCCTAGAATTTATTTGCGAGGAAAACCATGGTCAAACTCACAAATGTATCGCACAACAACAGCGTCAAGAGGATCTTCAAGACAATTCTGAAGATGCTTCGCTCGGTAAGGTTGATCCTGGTCAGCAGGGGATCCCCGACCATCATGAAGCTACTGCTCATAAAATTCAAGTAACACATAAGAAAATTATTGCCACTTGGAATGTAAGAACCTTACATCAAGCAGGAAGATTGGACAATGTGATAAAGGAAATGGAAAGACTAAAAATTAACATCATGGGAATTAGCAAAGTTCATTGGGCAGGTGCTGGAACATGTCAGAGTAGAAATAAAACACTAATTTATTCTTGTGTAACATCCCAGACTAATGGAGTAGGAATTCTTATGGATGAGAACATGGCAAAAAGCTTTTTAGAACATTGGGCAGTATCAGAAAGAGTGCTTCTTGTTAGATTCAGAGGACAACCATTTGATTTAACAATTATACAGGTATATGCACCAACTACAGATGGAACAAATGAGGATATAGATAAATTCTATGAAGAGCTTGAACAAGCAAAGAATGGATGCAAATCTCAACATATTGTTTTTGTCATGGGAGATCTAAATGCTAAAGTAGAACAAGGTGCTGGTGGGAATACCATAGGTTAATTTGGACCTGGGGAAAGAAATGAAAGAGGCGAAAAATGGGTAGAATGGTGCAAGATGAATAATCAGGTTATTATGAATACCTACTTTAAAAACCATCCAAGATGCTTGTGGACCAGGAAAAGTCCAGGTGATAACACCAGAAATCAAATTGACCTTATTACTATAAACCAAAGATTTAGAAACTCAATGACTCAATGCAAAACATATCCAGGTACAGACTGTATTAGTGACCATAACCCAGTAATAGGTCATGTAAAAGTAAAACTTAAAAAACTAAAGAAACAAAAACCTGAACAATTTCTTGACTACCTGCAATTAATTAAAGAAGAAAACTTAAGGCAAAAATTTACAATTGAAGTAAGGAATAGATTTCAATGTCTAGAAATAGAATCTGTTGAAGATGAAAGCAATCATGTAAAAATGAAGTTTAACTCTCTAAAGGATGCCTTGGTAGAATCAGCAAAGTCAGTGATTCCTAAAAAGGAAAAAAACACAAAGAATAAATGGATGACAGATTAAATCAAAAATCTAATGGAAGAAAGGAGACAGAAGAAAGCAAATCCTATGGAATGAATATAAGTCCTTAGATAAAAAAAGTTAAAAACTTATGTCAAAAAGCCAAAGAAGAAAGGTTAAACCAGGAATGTGAGCAACTAGAAAGAATTCCTATTACTGATTCAAAAAGGTTACATCAAGAAATCAAGAGTATCACTGGTAAAAAGCTCCTCTGTTCTTCAGGCGGATGTTTGAAAGCAAAGGACGGTATCATGGAAAAAGCTGAGATTATAAATAGATGGACTGAGTATATTCAGGAGTTGTTTGAAGATGATTGAGGCAAAAAAACAGAAATTAAGAACATTGAAGGTCCAAGTATTTTAAAATCTGAAGTTTATAATTCAATAAATAAGGTGAAGAAAGGAAAGGCAGCAGGTCCTGATGAATTAGTAATAGAACAAATTATTGCCCTTGAAGATTATGGAATTGAAAAACTTACTGATTTAATCAATGACATATATGAGACTGGAATAATACCAGAAGAGATGAAACAATCAGTACTTATCACTCTTCCTAAGAAACCTGGAGCAATAGAATGTGAATTACATAAGACCATAAGTTTAATGAGTCATATCACCAAGATACTTCTAAGAATTTTGATAACAAGAGCTAAAAGTAAGATACAAGCTGAAATAGGTAAAGAATAATGTGGTTTTGTGAAAGACAAAGGTACAAGAAATGTGATATTGATGTTAAGGATACTATCAGAATGAGCTATTCAAGTGCAAAAAGATTTGTTTGTTTGTTTTATCGACTACACAAAAGCATTTGATAAAGCAAAGCACAATAAGTTACTTGAAATATTACAGGAAACTCTAGATTTAGATTTGAAAGACCTCTGCCTAATCAGAAATCTGTACTGGGAACAAACTGCCGCTGTAAGAATAGATGGAGAAGTGAGTCAGTTTACGAAAATCAAGAGAGGTGTTAGACAAGGGTGTGTTTTCTCCCCTGATTTGTTTAATGTGTACAGTGAAACAATATTACAAAAAATAATAAAACAAGTACAGAACTTTGTTCAGAAGCTGGGTGACATCAGATGGCAGGTGCGACATGGACATCAAAAGAAGAATAGGGATGGCAAAAGACACCTTTACAAGAATGAAGAGTGTACTGACCAATACTAAACTAGGCATGACAACCCGCCTCAGAGTACTGAAATGTTACGTTTATCCATTTATGTTATATGGATCAGAATGTTGGACAATATCTAGTAACATGAGGAAATGAATTGAAGCAGCAGAGATGTGGTTTTTGAGGAGGATGCAAAGAATATCATGGACGAAAGGAATATCTAACGAGGATGTCATGAACAGAGCAAGCACAAAAAGAGAAATAATGTATGAGATCTTGAAAAGGCAATGTAACTTTATTGGACATGTGATTAGGAAAGAGGAGTTAGAATGTATGGTAATTATGGGAAAGATTGAAGGGAAGAAAGCAAGAGGAAGACAAAGACAAATGATGATGGAGACAGCAGCTAGAGAACTGGAAATGAACACCAATGAATTGATCCACTTGACCTGAAACAGGAGTGTGTGGGCCATGGCAGTCAAAGTTCAATATAATCTGGGCATGGCACCTGATGATGATGATGTTGATGAACTTCCACTTTAAGTATACCCACGGACTTGACTTCCACTGCAGCCCATAGATTCACCATTCTTTGGCCAAAAAACTTCCTCCTTACTTCTGTTCTAAAAGGTTGCAACTCAATTTTGAGGCTGTGTCCTCTAGTTCTGGATACACCCACCAGAGGGAACATCTTCCCTACATCCACCATATCTAGTCCTTTCAACATTTGGTAGGTTTCAATGAGATCCCCACGTATTCTTCAAAATTCCAGTGAGTACAGGTCCAAAGCTGCCAGACACTCCTCATATGTTAACTCAATGACAATACATCCTTTCTGAGATAAGACGCCCAAAACTGTTGACAAGACTCCAACTGCAGCCTGACTAGTGTCTTTTAAAGCTTCAGCATTATCTCCTTGTTTTTATATTCGAGTCCCAATATTGCGTTTACCTTCTTTACCACACACTCAACCTGTGAATTAACCATCTGGGAGTCTTGCACAAGGACTCCTAAGTCCCTTTGCACCTCTGACATTTGAATTTTCTCCACATTTAGATAATAGTCTTCACTATTGTTCCTCTTACCAAAATGCATTATCATATATTTCCCAACACTGGAGTCCATCTGCCACTTTTTGCCCATTCTTCCAATTTGTCTAAAGTCCTACTGCAAATGCAGTACTACCTCAGTACTACCTATTGCTTCACCTATCTTCATATCATCTGCAAACTTTGCCACAAAGCCATCAATTCCACTATTGACAAAAAATGTGAAAAGTAGTGGTCCCAATACTGACCTCTGAGGAACTGGCAGCCAACCAGAAAAGTCCCACTTCATTCCCACTCACTGCCTCCTGCCTGTCAGCCATTCCTCTATGCATGCCAGTGTATTTCCTGTAACACCATTGGATTGTATCTTGTTTAGCAGCTTCATGTGAAGCACTTTATCAAATGCCTTCGAAAATTCTAAGTAAATTATATCCACTGCCTCTCCTTTGTCCACCCTGCTTGTCACTTCTTCGAAGAATTCCAACAAATTTTCAGACAAGATTTCCCTTGACAGAAACCATGCTGACTTGACTTGCTTTATCATTAGCCTCCAAGTACCCTGAAATCTCGCCCTTAATAATGGACTCCAACATTTTCCCAACCACTGAAGTTAGGCCTAATAATTTCTTCTCTTTTGTAGTGGAGTGACATTTGCAATTTTCCATTTCTTCGGATGTGCCAGAATCAAGCAATTCTTGAAAGATCATGAACAGTACATCCGTGATCTCTTCAGCAACCTCTTTCCAGACCCTGGAATGCAATCCATCTGGTCCTTGTGACTTAACCACCTTAAGACCTTTCAGTCTGCCTTTTTCCCATTGTAATTGCAATGGCACTCACTGCTGCTCCCTGACACTCACTGACCTCTGCCATTCAGTTAGTATCTTCCACAATAAAGACTGAAGAAAAGTACTTATTAAGTTCAAAGGCCATTTCTTTCAAAAAGGTGATCTTTTTATCACCTTGTTCAGCAACAGACAGACAGTCTGCAAGAGAAACTGTTACTGCCAGAATACTGACACAGTATTGTCAATAAATGGAGTTTATTTGAATCTGAGCCCACAAGGTGGACAATTGTATGACAATCTGAAACATTCAAAAATATGTTCTATAAGAAAGAAATTTTAATGCAGCATAAAGGAAGGTGAAAGCTATTACTATGATTCGCACTGTTAAACCTCCCTAAGAAAAGTCATTGTGATAACCATAATAGATTTGCAGATTTTTTACTGACAAATTTTCTTTGAACGTACTGACAATGAGAGAATCTTAAACCTAGGTTACTCTAATTAAAGTCAACTTTGGATTCTATTATTGATACTGAGTTTAAATTTACCTGGAGAGGACATTACAGACAATTCTATGTTTTGTAAAAAAAAGTCTCTCTTGACAAATAACTTCAAAAATCCATCTTATACTGTTCTAAATGGTCACCCTAAGGCTGTTGATGGCAAATTGTCAAGATGTGATAAGTGGTTTCGCAAAAACAGAGAAGATTACATCTCCTGAAGAAAGATAGCTGCAATATGTTCTCATAGGAGGTAAATAAGATACAGCGCTTTGATACATCAGCATATTTTGCACTGAAGTTCTGAATATCATCAAGTACATTATTACATTTTATGTTTAAGCTCCAAATATAGCTCCAATTATTCCAAATGCACAAATCAGTGAATCTTTATCTTCTGCAAATCATAGCCCTCCTTCTCCTCTGTGATTCGTACCAAAATGAAACAAACTTTTTTTCTTTTTGTATTTCTTCTGGTTTGAGTATTAGAAGTTATGAAAATAACAAAAATGATTCCCATCAAATTGCATATATGAGGATGACCTCTTCAAACACAATGGGAATACCATTCTATGAGAATTGTTCTTCTTGTTTGTGTACAAGGTGAATGGAAAAGGGAAGGCATTTTAAGTAATTTAGTTCCCCTTTGACCTACAGAAGGTAACTTCAAAAGATTTCAAATTCTAGGGACTTGCCAAACTAAATTTAGAATCTGTGCAAATATTTACATATTGATATTTATATGACAACATACAGTACTGTGCAAAAGTCTTAGGCACCTATATATAGCTAGGGTGCCGAAGACTTTTGCAGAATACTGTGTTTGTCGTCGTGGAGTGGAGGGCAAGTTTGTAAATCTGGCAGGAGCGAAGGATGTTGGGAATGGCAATGGTGGAGCGCCACGGGAGGGACATGGGACAAGTGGCAGAAAAGGAGTGCCAGGAGAGTGATGGGGGTTGCAGACACACCAGCCCTGAGATATCACGCAAGATTATTTGACTCCAAACAGTTGCTTTATCGATCATACAGAATGCCTTTCTGGTGCTTCTCCCATCTCCCTTTCCCTTTTCCCAACCATGATGCCCCTTTCTCTGCTCCTTTCCCACTCTCAGTCCAGAACAGAGACCCATATCAGAATCAGGTTTATCATCACACACAAATGTCATGATTTTTTCTTAGCAGCGGCAGTTCAAATTACTACAGTACTGAGCAAAAGCCTTCGTCTCTGTTGCTATATACTTGTACAGAGTACTGTATAATTTTAGATGGGACATAATCTAACCTTGAAAAAAGGTCATGGTCTCAGCCAAAATTTGAATCGAAGCTGTGCTGAATGTAGTCAAGGTAGTCAAGACAGTAAGCTGCCTGGCTGAACTGTATATGTTCTCATTGTTCTTGACCTTCAAGCGGCTTTATTATGCTAATTTGCACAAGAAAACAATTCAGAATTTCGAACCAGGCTCCCGTCGGCATACAATTCACTCTGGAACAGACCCCATCAAAGAAATAGATAAGCACAAAAGAGACAGCCTAGATATTCCTGCATTTTTATGTATGCAACCTTTCGTCAAATCAAAGAGAAAATTTGACAGCGAAGCCTGGAGCTTGCGACTGCTGGGAGAGCAAACAAGCAAGCTGAGAGAAATGCTACATAGTCCATCTCTGCATTAATTCAGACATAAAATTGAAAGCATGTAATAACATACAGGTAGCAGTGTTGTAGGTAGAACTGTATGCTTCACTGTCAATAGTAACTCCATGTCTCAGTACCCTCCATTGAAGAGACATATATGAATACAAATAAATGTATTAACAGAAGAACCATCTGGAATAATATAGTTATTGCTTTTGAACTACAATTGTGCCTTTCTAATAAAATTTATGCTATGTAGATATATTTTGGTAAACCTATTTGGAGAAACGTAGGTTCCTTAAATATTGAAAACTAAAAAGGGAAGTGGAAAACAAATAATGAAGTTGAACTGAAGTTTTGAATTCACATTGTGCACTGCATTATTCAATCCTTCTACAAGATAAAAACAATATGATATATGGAAAACAACTGAGTGCACATTTATAGAACTGAGCTACCACTGTTCTACACTGCCGTGCTCACTCAGCAGATCAACAATAGTCACTCATAACTAGAAACACAAATCACAAAATTAGGAATATGCTTCATTAGCAATGGCCAATGTAGTAATAACTCATCTCATACACTCAGTGGCCACTTTATTAGGTACGCCAGTACACCTGCTCATTAATGCAAATATCTAATCAGCCAATTATGCGACAGCAACTCAATGCATAAAAGCATGCAGTCATGGTCAACAGGTTCAGTTGTTGTTTCAACCACAAACATCAGAATGGGGAAGAAATGTGATCTAAATAATTATGACTGTGGAATGATTATTGGTGCCAGACAGGGTGGTTTGAGTATCTCAGAATCTGATGATCTGAGATTTTCATGCACAACAGTCCCTAGAATTTAAAGAGAATGGCGCAAAAAAAAACAAAAAAAAATCCAACAACTGGCAGTTCTGTGGGCAAGAGCACCTTGTTGACGAGAGAGGTCAGAGGAGAACGGCCAGGCTGTTTCAAGTTGACAGAAAAATCATCTCTGAATGCCCAATATCTTGAACATTGAAGTGATGGCTACAGCAGCAGAAGACCATGAACATACACTCAGTTCAAAGTCCAAAGTATATTTATTATAGAAGTGTGTATAATTTATTCAACCTTGAGATTTGTCTCCTTACAGGCAGCCAAAAAACAAAGAAACACAAAAGAACCCATTAAAAAAAAGATCGTCAAATATCCAATATGCAGAGAAAAAGAAACAAATTGAACAAACAACAAAAGCAAGCAAATAGCGTTCAGAACTGAAGTCCATGAAAGAACATCCATCTACAGACATGAAGCCACAGACCCTCAGTTTTGCGCAGAGCTGAGTAAACTTTGCGGAGCAGCCGACTGATAAAGTGACCACTTTATTAGGTACAGGAAGTATCGAACAGAGTAGCCACTAAGTGTATATCATTGTTGTACAAGGGAACTTAAACCATTGACCATGTTGGACAAACTAATTCTTCAGTGCAAAGAACTACCACTTTCCCAGCTTTTATTTGGACTTCTGACTGGACCTATTGTTCCGATATGATGCACTGAAAAGCAAAATAAAAGGTTAGCATGAACTCTGTTTCCTTTGAATGCAATGTCAGACTTGTTCTCAATGGTACAGAGGTATCACCAACAATGGTTACATTACGTATCCCACATAAACCATACAGGGCAGCATGGTAGCATAGTGGTTCGTACAACGCTTCACAGTACCAGCGAACCAGGTTCAATTCCCGCTGCTGTCTGTAAGTTCTCCCCATGACCACATGGGTTTCCTCCTGGTGCTCTGGTTTCTTCCCACAGACCAAAGACATACTGGTTAGTAGGTTAATTGTTCCGTGATTCAACAAGGATTGCTAGGCAGTGCAACTGGAAGGGCCAGAAGAGCCTATTCTACTGTATGCTGCATCTAAATAAATAAATAAATAAAATCAATATTTTCTAATTAGTCATCTATTTTCATCTTCTCCCAGCCATTTAATTCCCTACTGATGAAAGCAATATTTACACATTTCTTCTATAAAAGAATACCAAATATTTTCTGGAGACATTTGGTCTCCTAAGCTTAGTGATGGGAAACGTTACACTTTGCTCATTAGTATAGTTAGAACTTACCCTTTAAAGGAAATTGCACTTCATTTTAGACCATAAGACCCGAAGACATAGGAGCAGAATTAGGCCATTTGGCCCATCGAGTCTGTTCAGGCATTCAATCATGGCTAATTGCTTTCTCCCTTCCTCAGCGCCACTCCCCAGCCTTCTCCCTGTGAACTTTGATGCCATGTCCAAAAAAGAACATATCAAGCTCTGCCTTAAATACATCAAATGACCTGACCTCCACAGCTACAAATGGAAACAAATTCCACAAATTCACCACCCTTTGGCAGAATAAATGTCTCCACATCTCTGTTTTAATGGACGCCCCTCAATTCTGAGGCTGTGCCCTCATGTCCTAGACTCCCCCACCATGTGAAACATCCTTTCCATATCTACTCTGTCTAGGCCTCTCAGCATTCAAAAGGTTTCAATGAGATTCCCCTCATCCTTCTAAATTCCAGCAAGCACAGACACAGAACTATCAAACGTTCCTTGTATGATAACCCTTTCATTCTTGGAATCATCTTGTGAACCTCCTCTGAACCCTCTTCAATGTCAGCACATCATTTCTTCGATGAACAGCCAAAAACTGTTCAACAATACTCAAGGTGAGGCCTCACCAGTGCCTTATACAAACATCTGTAAATCCTTGTTCTTATACTCCAGACTTCTTGAAATGAATATCAACATTGCATTTGCCATCCTCACCATCAAATCTACCTGCAAGTTAACCTTTAGGGTATTCTGCACAAGGACTCCCAAGTCCCTTTGTATCTCAGTGTAACATGCTGAAGGTTTCACTGCTGTAGAACATGCTGTAAGGTTTTGCTGATAATGTAATGATTTCTCTGCAGCAGCAACGTTTGGGTTATGACTAGAGATAACGGGATTTGGAATGCTGTTGTTCTTTCTTGTGAATCTGGAAGAGAGATTTTCGTGGTCTTTGGCCAGGGAGAGATTAGGAGAGAAGACGCAAATGGAGAGAGCTGGTAGGCCACTGGACGGAGTGGACTTGGAGTGAGGGTCCGAGGGTCAGTGATGATCGGAGGAGGTCAATGATGGACGATTGGCTTATCAGTGAGCTCCAACATTGTGCAATAAACTGTTTAATAAGAATGAGCCCTTTTTCTTTTTTTTCATTTTCTTTACTGACCATATAGTCAAAGTAAGAATTATAAAGCTTAATTGTTTAATTGCATATTGTGTACTGCTTGTTATTTCGGGGTACTGATTTATTACAGTGGACACATCACGCAGCACTCATCCAAACGAGATTTCTTAAGTTTGGCTGGGCTGGGGGCTATCATAGCCAAAGCGAGAGTTACATCAGATTTTTAGATTTTCTCCCCATTTAGAAAATAGTCTGCACATTTATTTCTACTGCCAAAGTGCATGACTTTGCATTTTCCAACATTGTATTTCATTTGCTACTCCCTTGCCCATTATCCTAATCTGTCTAAGTCCTTCTGCATCCTACCTGTTTCCTCAAAACTACCAGCCCCTCCACCAATCTTCATATCAACTGCGCACTTGGCATCAAAGCCATCTATTGCATTATTTAAATCATTGATATACAGCATAACAAGAAGTGGTCCCAACACCAATCCCTGCAGAACATCACTAGCAGCAAACCAAAAAAGGATCCTTTTATTCCCACTCACTGCCTCCTACCAATCAGCCAATGCTCTAACAATGTTAGTAACTTTCCTGTAATACCACGGGCTCTTAATTTGCTAAGCTATCTCATGTGTGGCACCTTGTCAAAAGCCTTCTGAAAGTCCAAGTATGCAACATCCACTGCATCCCTTTACCTATCCTACTTGTAATCTCCTCAAAGACACTAGGAACAGTAAGAAATAAAAAAAAGGGGAACCTTAACAGAAGCTTACCCAGAGCCAACACCTCTTTCAAGCCAAAGCCTCCTTTGAACCAAAGCCTGACACTCTTACTCTCACCACTGGCCTACTCTCGACAATGGCTGCCCCACTTGTCCCTTCTGTACTTTTCTAGAATGATAGAATAGTTTGACAGATTGTAGAAAAAAAATCACACAAAGATGGTGAATTAGGTGCTTGTGTTCTACCTATTTACAAGTTAACAAAATTGATCATGTTTTGCTATGATCATGTTTCTCAATTGTCATGTAATTATTTCTGACTTATTTCAATGACCTGGAGGAGGTGGCAGAGTGCAAGGTTTGCCAATGACATGAAAATAAGTGGGAGAGCATATTATGATGAGGATGTTTGGACTTTGGCTAAAGGGAACAGCTAGGACGAGTGAGTGGGTGATAACTTAATGTGGAGAAGTATGAGATCATGCACTTCTGGAAGAGGAATCTGAAGGCAGACCATTATCTAAATGCAGATGAGTGAAGTACAGAGGTAGGTGTTCTTTTGCGTGAATCACAGAAAGATACCTGACGAAGTCATGTAGCATATTGACCTTCACTGAAAGTGGGTAGGATTTCAGAAAGAGAAAGGTATTGTTGCAATGGCATATGCACCTGATGAGGCCACAACAGGAGTAATGTATAAAGTTCTGCTCTCTCACATTAAGAAATGATAAACCAGCATTGGAGGCAGTCGAGAAGAGATTGAAATCCCTGAAGTGAGAGTGTTGCACAATCATGAGCAGCTGAAGAAATTAGATCTATCATCTTTGGAATTTTGAAGAGTGAGAGACAATCTTCTGGGGCATATAAGATCCTAATATGGAATTTAATAATGATATTGAGATGTTTCCATGAATAGGTGAATTTCAAATTAGGGGTCCTACTGAGGAGGTTTACAATTCAGGCTGAGTTGTGTAGGAGCTTTTTCTTTCTTTGAGTCTCTGGAATTTTCCATGCAGATTATGTAGTCTGATTATTTGGGTGGTTCTAACGAAGAATTAGAACATTTTTGGAAGATCAGGAAACTGGAAATGAAATGAAACCTGGGGTAGACTCATTCAATCACTTTGAATGGTGGGATAGGCTTGTGGGGCCAATTGACCTACTCCTACTTCTATTTCCTTATGTTTTGAAGTGATTTCATTTGTTTATCACTAATCAGATGACACAGCAACAAAATAACTGTTTGATTAATAAGACCATAAGAAAAAGGAGCAGAAGTCGGCCATTCTGCCCATCGAGTCTGCTCCGCCATTTTATCATGAGCTGATCCATTCTCCCATTTAGTCCCACTCCCCTGCCTTCTCACCATAACCCTTGATGCCCTGGCTACTCAGATACCTATCAATCTCTCCCTTAAATACACCCAATGTCTTGGCCTCCACTGCCGCCCTTGGCAAAAAATTCCATAGATTCACCACCCTCTGGCTAAAAAAATTTCTTTGCATCTCTGTTCTGAATGGTGCCCTTCAATCCTTAAGTCATGCCCTCTCGTACTAGACTCTCCCATCATGGGAAACAACTTTGCCACATCCACTCTGTCCATGCCTTTCAACATTCGAAATGTTTCTATGAGGTCTCCCCTCATTCTTCTAAACTCCAAGGAATACAGTCCAAGAGCGGACAAACGTTCCTCATATGTTAACCCTTTCATTCCCAGAATCATTCTAGTGAATCATCTCTGTACCCTCTCCAACGTCAGCACATCCTTTCTTAAATAAGGAGACCAAAACTGCCCACAGTACTCCGTGAGTTCTTAGCAGCGCCTTATAGAGCCTCAACATCACATCCCTGCTCCTATACTCTATTCCTCTAGAAATGAATGCCAACATTGCATTCACCTTCTTCACCACCGACTCAACCTGGAGGTTAACTTTAAGGGAAGTTAATTTACTTAAAGACATAAAGTAGAGTTATAGAGCACTACAACCCTGAAACAGGCTATTCGACCCATCTAGTCTAATACTATGTTCTTCATGTGTCTATCAAAGTGCCAGCATTCTTTACTCCAAATTAATGGGTTGTGAGGTTAAGAACACTGGAAGAGGTATTATAAGCTGACAGTTCAGTAAGATAGTAAAGGAATGCTTCTTATCCCAGGTTCTGTCTTTTGGATGAGGCACTTAAGCTGGGCAATCTACCTTATCGGGTGAATGCAAAATATTTCATAACTTTATTCAATGGAAAGGAAACATAGAGAAATAAAATAAAGCAACACAGAAACCATCCTTTCACCCATCTATGTCCATGATGACCATCAAGTAATTATTTACCCTCACCCAATACTAATCCACCTTTATTCTTCCCATATTCCTTTCAACTCCTTCTGGATTTTGCCACTGATCTCGTCAAGAGGGGAACTTCTGTGGAAAAGAGATCATCCAAGGGAAACCAAAGTAGTTTCAGTGAAAACTCACATATTCCACAAAGGCTGCACCAGAGGTCAGCATTGAACCCAGGCTGATGGAGCCACGTGGGTGTCACAAAACATTGTTATCTCTTGAGTTATGAACAAACATCAATCTCTGAAATAATATCACTAAAATAGAAAGTCAAATGTTATTTTTTTTCTGAAGTTAATTTACTTAAAGACATAAAGTAGAGTTATAGAGCACCACAACGCTGAAACAGGCTATTCGACCCATCTAGTCTAGGTTGAATTGTTATGCTTCCTAGTACCATTAACCCACACTTGGAGTATAGTCTTCCATATCCCTCCCATCCATCTGCACATCAAAACTTGGCTTGAATGTTGTAATCGAACCTACATCCACCACTTCCACTGGCAACTCCTTCCACACTCGTACAACTTTCTGTGTAAAAAATTTCCCTCAGGTTCTGCTTAATTATTTCACATGTCACCCTAAATGTTTAAATTCTAGTTCTAGTTCCACCCAACCTCGCCATTTTATCTTTTGATGTTGCATTAACTATAACACTCAGTGGTGAGAAATATGACCATCTCCATATACTACAAGATATCTGGGGTTTTATTTGCTCAGAATGGGCTCACCATACAAAGTACACATTGTGATATTATCAGATGTAACAGAAGATAACAGTGATAATAAAATTCGTCTTCCACTGCTTTTATCTTTCATTTTATATGGAAGAAATATCTCTCCATTATTGTCCCTGTCAGAATAGAAAGCAGGAAACATTACCAGTTAATGCCAATGATCCTTTTAAGCAAGCTGCTTAGAGCTGCCAAAGTGACTCAATTTTATCAAATGTTCCTATACTTACACATTTCTGACTGAATTGACCTTTATATAGTTCATGACATTCTGCACCTTTCTCCTGCTTCATATAAAATACTTCACAGCCATTACATGCCTCTTCCCCAAAGTACTGGATTGCACGTTTACTTTCTGCCTCCATCTTCAACTCCTTACTTCCATTTTTTCTTATATTTTGCTCTGCACGACCTCACACCATGTTCTGTCTAGATAATATCATGAAAGAGTGGTTCAGATTGGATGACATGAGGAAGGAGGAAGATTTCCACCACAAAGCACATTGGTTCAAGTGATCTGTGTCTCTGCTAAGTGTGCTATGCTAATCTACAATATATCAAGGGAATCCTGATAATTATGTTAATTCTACTTAAAGTGCATGCCTGTCGTTCTCATAGTTTCTTGCTACACAATTATTGAACTGAGCTTGTTTTCACTTTGACATTTCCATTGTTTCCCAAGGGGTTTGATTATATACATTCCATCCCATAACTGGCACAAGTTTATTACATATTAATATATGATCCTGATAAGTGAGAACCAGCAAGCTGGGTCAGATTGGAATGGAAGGCTTTAAGGCACCCCTGTCTTTACCTAACACCCATACATATCGTACTGGCCAAGGATGAACTTAAGCATAGGAATGTTACTCACCTTTTATCCAAGGAACATTAGAAACTGTAACATTTTACCTGACAATAATTAAAGCAACAAAAACATGGAATAAAAGCATGTGTACATTGAATCAGAATTGAGGGTGATACATAATACATAATCGCTGATCAATCTAATCAGCAATTGTCAGTACGGTCTTATTCCAGGAAGTGATTAGAATGTGAAATTTCCTGTGACAAGTAGTGATTTTGGATACATATAATTATTTGAGGGGAAAAAAATGAAATTACTTATCTTGATTGTGTAACATGGTAGGAAGAAATTATTCTGAAACTTACCCATGAGATTGAACAAATGTGCTGTGATTCTATTGGCCTCCTGACGCACCACCCTCAACCCATGTGACTGATATTTATGACTCATAGAAATGTGGGTTCATGCCTCACCCAATTCATCGCCGTAATATTGGGGAAGAGTTGCTCTCCCTAAGATGTTGAACTGATGCTCTGCCAACCCTCTTAGACTGAAATATGTAATCTCATGTGGCAACATAAAAGAGTATTATAGAAGCTCTTTCAATCTGCAACATCACTAAAACAGATTATCCGGCCCTTATCTCATAGCTGTTAGTGAGGCCCTGGAGTGTATAAATCAATTTAGCTACTCTTCAAAAGTTGGTAATTGATTGCGAAGCAGATGGGGTTTTGTGAAAGGCACTATTATTCATGAAGAAGGAACTTCCCCTCAGAGCTGCCTGGCAGAAAAGAAGTACTTTAGCTCCCCGGCGCTCAACTAAATCAGTACAGATCTTGACTCAAAATGTTGACTGTCCATTTCCCTCCATAGATGGTGCCTGACTTGCTCAGGTCTTCCAGCAGATTATTTTGTTATGTTTCCACATTTCACTAGATGCACTCTGAATCCCCAATTGAATTACTCAGAACATCCATCAGATTCTGGCACTGACTATTGTATTAGTAGGCAAGAAGTTCCTATACAATAACCATGCAAAATAGTGAGACGTTCTGGATGGTAATGATGTCTGCATATCTTTTAAAAACACTGTTCAGCTTATAGTCTCTGTCATACTAATCTTTCGTCATGGAGAATTTCTACACAAAACCTCTCACTGTGGAAGGAATGATATCACTCCTTCCCTTGATAGTGAGAGAGAGAACCTGTGGCATATCGATGTGCTGGGTTATGGACTGTAGTTTTTGATGGACTCTAGATCATGGTCTCTTTGGGGGCTTTGCTATTGCTTGCACAGTGAGTGATGTGGGCTGATGTTTCCTGCTGGAACAAATGGGGGGGAGAGGGAGGAGGGAGGGTCGATGCTTTGTTGCTGCTTGTGCATGGCAGAGGGGGAGGGGTGCTTTGGGGTTCTAACATTTTTCTGTCATTCATTCTTTAGGGTCTTTCTTATGCTTCTTGGATGTCTGCAATGAATAAGAGTTTTAGTTTGTGTACTATATACATTTTCTGATATTAGATGGAACCATTGAGCCACATTCATTCCTCAATGCACCAAAACTCGCAAAGTTTCCTTGATCATCTAGTCATTGGAAATGGCACATTTATTGCACGGCTCCCAAGATGATTTTGTTCTGCTGTGGGCAAACCCTTACATACTACAGAAAGAGAAATTCCAAGAGAGGTTTAAAATCTTGAAAGGTTTCAATCAGTGAAAATAATGAACAACTGCATTCAATGGTGGAAGTTTCAGCAACTGGAAGCAGAGATTTAAGGTGAAAGACAAGATGAGAGAATAGCTGAAAAGGAATAAATTGCTTTGACATGGAAGGCAGTGTCAGAAAGAATGACAGAAGCAGGCATCAGCTTTTGGAATTGTGCTGGATAAACATGATGAGTTTACTGCAAGGTACGGAACTAACTGGTAATTTTTAAGGACCTTGGCATGGCAGTGGCTGCTAACTGGCCAACTTCTATGGTATGCTTTCACTGACTTTGATTACAGCAGACAATGCTTATGTTCTATTTCGAGCATGAAGCAACTGTGTTGATTGTAAATTATAGCCAGACTAGCAAGCAGATGATTGAGAAGAGAAGAGACAAGTGACTTCTTGAAAAATTCCCCTGGGCAAAGAAATTAGTTCATGCATCATAACCTCAGTGAGTGGCTGGCCCAAGGGTTTAAAGTACAGGCAATTTGCCTACAGTATTTTCAAATGGATAACACCCTGCAGTTCATTTGCGTATTTAGAAAAGCCTTGGAGACATTTAGAAGGATGGAGCTCACATTGTTTTTTTTAATCTCAGGGGATTGTAGTAAGTAATTTTCGTTCTAAATCAAGTTCACCCTTATTTTGTGAAGAAGAGCTTTGTATCCAGATGCTAGCAAGTGAGAGCTCTAGATGTGAAAATCTGTGTGGAGAACCCATGCTTGGGAATTCAGTGTGTTCTCCATCAGCCTGACAGATCATTTGCAAGCTAAATGTGGAAGGGCCCCATTTAAAAAGCCCACCTACATTATATCCTGAATGCCTTGGAATCTGATTTAAAGCCTGATGAATTATTTGTTCAGGGAATGCATAATTGTTGCTATGTTAAGGCTAAGCAGTTGAAAAAACAACTTGTTATGAAAATATTGATTTATATTGTTTGCATTTGAATTTTTGGTGAATGTAACGTTTTTTGAAATAATAAGAGATGGAAAATCACGTTTTCATTTTGTTGTGATCTCTGGCAAACAAAAAAATGTATTATCCATTTTGAGTTTCCCCTGAGAAATGGGTGCGAAAGCCACTTTCATCATTACTAAAGCTAATTATTGTTCTAACTTCCAGATTATTAACTGAATTAAAAAGTAGTTCAATGAAGCTTACAGGTTGCCTCTAGAAGCTCGAGTTCATGCCAGCAAAGGAGAATACATATGTTGTGGCTTGTGACATAATTAACTGTGCAATGGACCAGAAAAGCATCAAATTCCATGTGGTAAATTTGCATAGAAGAGCCCAGACCAATTACATGACAGGTGAGATATCAGCCCGATTAGATCAGCAGCATGATCTAATTGCACTAAGAAAATATGCGCTTGTCATCAAATTTCAAGTCTAATATATTGGATGATCAAAAAATTGCCTCGTAGTGTCTTCATAATTCAAGGTTGCTTTATAATTAATGAAATGCTTTAAGAATACATTGTTGTCAATCCAATGCAAATATTTTATAAAGCAGTGTAAAGATGACCAGGTAAGCTGTCCTTCAGTGCTGCTGACTGTGATTTAAATCCTGAAAGGCTTCAGTAAGAGGAAATAAAGCACGATTGCATTCAGTAGTGGAAGTTCCCAAAACTGGGACCAGAGATTTAATGTCAAAGGCGAGATGAGAGAATAGTGAAAAGAGAATAATTTGCTGTGACATGAAAGGCAGTGCCATAAAGATTGCCAGAGGCAGATGTCAGCTTTTGGAATTGAGCTGGATAAATATGACGGGGTATGGGACTATCTCATAATTTTCAAGGACCTTGTATAGGCAGCGTTGGCCAAATGGCTGCCTGCTGGGTTGTATTATACAGCGATTTTGAGATAAATAATGATCATTTCATTGTGCCAAATATTTCCATTGTGTTCAAAGCAACATCACGGAATATCTTGCGTCCACTTCAGGAGGTGGGAGGGGCACACAGGGTCTTTGTTTAACGGCATGCGAGATATGGTAACTCAGATTGAGTAGAGTGCTACACAGAAATTTTAGCCTGCGTTATGGGCTCAAGTCTCCGATATGAAACTTCAACAAATAATGCTCAGCAAGTGAGAAGCTCCATAATGCAGGTAAGATAGTCATGAATGTCTAAAGGGAACATACTTCATATCTATTGCTGATGTTGAAATAACCCACTGATTGAAAACAATGGCCCACATTTTTATTGTGAGCTCTGTGCAAATGTCCATAACAGATGGATTGATAACTGTAGTGCTGATGAGAATCTAATGCCAGCATCTTGCTTGCCAATGTGATCCAGAGTACTGCATTGCGTCAGATTTTATAGATCCCTATCCTGCTGTTGGCCACTGCCATGTATCATGGAGAAGTAGATAGTTTTGATAAACACGACAGATGGGGAGAGGTGGAGCTTTAAGAAGTTATATGTAGCTTCAGCACAGAACGGACATCAGAAACTGCAAGCAGGCAGATAAATGTCCGGATCAATACACGGTGCTTGTTGCAGTTGTCAAACAACTTTAAAAATGGGGATTTCGAGGATTAACTTATGACTGCTGTTTCAATTGGACATTGAGTGACTCCAGTGCTAGCTGTTCAGACACTCATGGTACATTATAAGTCCATGAATCATTCACTTTTGCAACTTACAATTGGGAAGCTGATTGCAAGATCTTCAGTTCTACCTTCTACAACACATCAGAATGGATTGTCCCATGGTGACCAGGCAATAATAGGTGCACTAATGAACGACTGGGATTAGTCCCAAGCATGCTCAGTTATTGATTCTAATATGCTTTGCAGAGGCAGATTTCACTGAAAAGTCAATTTGTGTGTAATGCACCATGAGATTAATGCACAACCTGTCCAGCATTTGCAAAATGAAAGGGGCACAATGTAAACTGGAGTTCACCAGATCTGCTCATCAAGTTACATCTGTCTTCTGCTTTGGTTACTTAATTAATCTATATATTTTCATTAAACGTGTTGCACAAAGTTAATAGAAAACCATCTTTCAAAAATTGGATCATTGCTCTGAACTTTTTGTTCACTCCTCACCTCCAGGAGTAGTAGGTTCTGAAAGAATTTAAAAACATGAAAGTTCAGACTTTGATAATTGATTATTTCTATCCCCTTAATACTTATCCTGTAGCTATTTTAAATCATTATTATTTCTTTGCTTCTCCTCTTTCGAATCTCATATGGAATATATAATCAGTGGTCACTTTATGAGGTAGACTTGTATATATGCTCATTAGTGCAAATATCTAATTAGTCAATCATGTGGCAGCAACTCAATGAGCAACTCATGTTCAAGGGGTTCAGTTGTTGTCAGACCAAACATCAGAATGGGGAAGAAATGTGATCCGAGGTGTCTATGGAATGATTGTTGGTGCCACATAGGGTGGTTTGAGTAGCTCAGTAACTGCTGACTTCCTGGGATTTTCATGCACAACAGTCCCTAGGGTTTACAGAGAATGGTACAAAAAACATCCAGTCAGCTGCAGTTTTATGGTGAAAATGTCTTGTTAATGAGAGACATCAGAGGAGAATGGCCAGACTGGTTCAACCTGACAGGAAGGCAACAGCAAAAAAAAAATGCATTTCAACAGTGGTGTGCAGAAGAGCATCTCTGAATGTACAGCACATCAAACCGTGAAGTAGGTGGGCTAGAGCAGCAGAAGATGACAGACATATTCGAAGAAGGAGTCTGAGAGTCTGAGTGGGAGTGCCGAGAAAAGACATTTTTGAAATTTTCGTTATTTTTTTTTCTCCAACGGCGTTCTGAGAGGCGGGACTGCGCAGGCGTGTGACGTCGGGCAGTGCAGAGCGGCAGATTTAAAAGGGCAGACATCCTGCTTCGGGTTTGATTCGAAGAAGGAGTCTGAGAGTCTGAGTGGGAGTGCCGAGAAAGACATTTTTGAAATTTTTGTTATTTTTTTTTCTCCAACGGCGTTCTGAGAGACGGGACTGCGCAGGCGTGTGACGTCGGGCAGTGCAGCGCGGCAGATTTAAAAGGAACAGAGCCTCATAGAGCGGGCAGCGGAGTTTGCGGGCTGCGGAGTGAGCCGGGAGCAGAGTGACGACTTAAGGGCTTCGGCTCAACGGGCTTAGGCAGAAACAGGCGAGGCGAGGGAGGTTTGGCATTCATTTTCTGTTGTTATTTGAGGAGAGGGGCAGTATGAGTGTGAGGGCAGTTTGCTGTTCTTGGTGTCGGATGTGGGAGGCCCTGGAGTCTACAAGCCTCCCGGACGTCTACATCTGCGCCAAGTGCATCGAGATGCAGCTCCTTAGGGACCGCGTTACGGAACTGGAGCTGCAGCTCGATGACCTTCGTCTGGTCAGGGAGAGTGAGGAGGTGATAGAGAGGAGTTGCAGGCAGGTAGTCACGCCGGGGCCACGGGAGGCAGACAAGTGGGTCACGGTTAGGAGGGGGAAGGGGAAAGGTCAGGTAATAGGGAGTACCCCGGTGGCTGTGCCCCTTAACAACAGGTACTCCTGTTTGAGTACTGTTGGGGAGGACAGCTTACCCGGGAGAAGCGACAGTGGCCGTGCCTCCGGCACAGAGTCCGGCCCTGTAGCTCAGAAGGGTGAGGCAAGGAAGAGGAGGGCAGTTGTGATAGGGGACTCGATAGTAAGGGGGTCAGATAGGCGATTCTGTGGACGCAGTCCAGAGACCCGGATGGTAGTTTGCCTCCCTGGTGCCAGGGTCCGGGATATTTCTGATCGTGTCCAAGATATCCTGAAGTGGGAGGGTGAGGAGCCAGAGGTCGTGGTACATATAGGTACCAATGACATAGGTAGGAAAAGGGATGAGGTCCTGAAAGGAGAATATAGGGAGCTAGGAAGGGAGTTGAGAAAAAGGACAACAAAGGTAGTAATCTTGGGATAACTGCCTGTGCCACGCGACAGTGAGAGTAGGAATGCGATGAGTTGGAGGATAAATGCGTGGCTGAGGGATTGGAGCAGGGGGCAGGGATTCAAGTTTTTGGATCATTGGGACCTCTTTTGGCGCAGGCGTGACCTGTACAAAAAGGACGGGTTGCACTTGAATCCTAGGGGGACCAATATCCTGGCAGGGAGATTAGCAGGGGCTACTGAGGTGACTTTAAACTAGAATGGTTGGGGGGTGGGAATCAAATTTAAGAGGCTAGGCGTGAGGAGGTTAGTTCACTACAGGGGGATGGGAACCAGTGCAGAGAGGCAGAGGGGTGTAAAGTGAGGGTAGAAACAAAAAGTACTATGGAGAAAAGTAAAAGTGGCAGGCCGACAAATCCAGGGCAAGCATTAAAAAGGGCCACTTTTCAGCATAATTGTATAAGGGCTAAGAGAGTTGTAAAAGAGCGCCTGAAGGCTTTGTGTGTCAATGCAAGGAGCATTCGTAATAAGGTGGATGAATTGAAAGTGCAGATTGTTATTAATGATTATGATATAGTTGGGATCACAGAGACATGACTCCAGGGTGACCAGGGATGGGAGCTCAACGTTCAGGGATATTCAATATTCAGGAGGGATAGACATGAAGGAAGGGGAGGTGGGGTGGCATTGCTGGTTAAAGAAGAGATTAACACAATAGAAAGGAAGGACATAAGCCAGGAAGATGTGGAATCGATATGGGTAGAGCTGCGTAACACTAAGGGGCAGAAGACGCTGGTGGGAGTTGTGTACAGGCCACCTAACAGTAGTAGTGAGGTCGGAGATGGTATTAAACAGGAAATTAGAAATGTGTGCAATAAAGGAACAGCAGTTATAATGGGTGACTTCAATCTACATGTAGATTGGGTGAACCAAATTGGTAAAGGTGCTGAGGAAGAGGATTTCTTGGAATGTATGCGGGATGGTTTTTTGAACCAACATGTCGAGGAACCGACTAGAGAGCAGGCTATTCTGGACTGGGTTTTGAGCAATGAGGAAGGGTTAATTAGCAATCTTGTCGTGAGAGGCCCCTTGGGTAAGAGTGACCACAATATGGTGGAATTCTTCATTAAGATGGAGAGTGACAGAGTTAATTCAGAAACAAAGGTTCTGAACTTAAAGAGGGGTAACTTTGAAGGTATGAGACGTGAATTAGCTAAGATAGACTGGCAAATGACACTTAAAGGATTGACGGTGGATATGCAATGGCAAGCATTTAAAGGTTGCATGGATGAACTGCAACAAATGTTCATCCCAGTTTGGCAAAAGAATAAATCAAGGAAGGTAGTGCACCCGTGGCTGACAAGAGAAATTAGGGATAGTATCAATTCCAAAGAAGCAGCATACAAATTAGCCAGAGAAAGTGGCTCACCTGACGACTGGGAGAAGCTCAGAGTTCAGCAGAGGAGGACAAAGGGCTTAATTAGGAAGGGGAAAAAAGATTATGAGAGAAAACTGGCAGGCAACATAAAAACGGACTGTAAAAGCTTTTATAGATATGTAAAAAGGAAAAGACTGGTAAAGACAAATGTAGGTCCCCTGCAGGCAGAAACAGGTGAATTGATTATGGGGAGCAAGGACATGGCAGACCAATTGAATAATTACATTGGTTCTGTCTTCACTAAAGAGGACATAAATAATCTTCCAGAAATAGTAGGGGACAGAGGGTCCAGTGAGATGGAGGAACTGAGCGAAATACATGTTAGTAGAGAAGTGGTGTTAGGTAAATTGAAGGGATTGAAGGCAGATAAATCCCCAGGGCCGGATGGTCTGCATCCCAGGGTGCTTAAGGAAGTAGCCCAAGAAATAATGGATGCATTGGTGATAATTTTTCAAAACTCGTTAGATTCTAGACTAGTTCCTGAGGATTGGAGGGTGGTTAATGTAACTCCACTTTTTAAAAAAGGAGGGAGAGAGAAACCGTGGAATTATAGACCAGTTAGCCTAACGTCGGTGGTGGGGAAACTGCTGGAGTCAGTTATCAAGGATGTGATAACAGCACATTTGAAAAGCGGTGAAATGATCGGACAAAGTCAGCATGGATTTGTGAAAGGAAAATCATGTCTGACGAATCTCATACAATTTTTTGAGGATGTAACTAGTAGAGTGGATAGGGGAGAACCAGTGGATGTGGTATATTTGGATTTTCAGAAGGCTTTTGACAAGGTCCCACACAGGAGATTAGTGTGCAAACTTAAAGCACACGGTGTTGGGGGTAAGGTATTGGTGTGGGTGGAGAGTTGGTTAGCAGACAGGAAGCAAAGAGTGGGAATAAACGGGACCTTTTCAGAATGGCAGGCGGTGACTAGTGGGGTACCGCAAGGCTCAGTGCTGGGACCCCAGTTGTTTACAATATATATTAATGACTTGGATGAGGGAATTAAATGCAGCATCTCCAAGTTTGCGGATGACACGAAGCTGGGTGGCAGTGTTAGCTGTGAGGAGGATGCTAAGAGGATGCAGGATGACTTGGATAGGTTGGGTGAGTGGGCAAATTCATGGCAGATGCAATTTAATGTGGATAAATGTGAAGTTATCCACTTTGGTGGCAAAAATAGGAAAACAGATTATTATCTGAATGGTGGCCGATTAGGAAAAGGGGAGGTGCAACGTGACCTGGGTGTCATTATACACCAGTCATTGAAAGTGGGCATGCAGGTACAGCAGGCGGTGAAAAAGGGGAATGGTATGCTGGCATTTATAGTGAGAGGATTTGAGTACAGGAGCAGGGAGGTACTACTGCAGTTGTACAAGGCCTTGGTGAGACCACACCTGGAGTATTGTGTGCAGTCTTGGTCCCCTAATCTGAGGAAAGACATCCTTGCCATAGAGGGAGTACAGAGAAGGTTCACCAGATTGATTCCTGGGATGGCAGGACTTTCATATGAAGAAAGACTGGATGAACTGGGCTTGTATTCGTTGGAATTTAGAAGATTGAGGGGGGATCTGATTGAAACGTATAAGATCCTAAAGGGATTGGACAGGCTAGATGCAGGAAGATTGTTCCCAATGTTGGGGAAGTCCAGAACGAGGGGTCATAGTTTGAGGATAGAGGGGAAGCCTTTTAGGACCGAGATTAGGAAAAACTTCTTCACACAGAGAGTGGTGAATCTGTGGAATTCTCTGCCACAGGAAACAGTTGAGGCCAGTTCATTGGCTATATTTAAGAGGGAGTTAGATATGGCCCTTGTGGCTATGGGGGTCAGGGGGTATGGAGGGAAGGCTGGGGCGGTGTTCTGAGTTGGATGATCAGCCATGATCATAATAAATGGCGGTGCAGGCTCGAAGGGCCGAATGGCCTACTCCTGCGCCTATTTTCTATGTTTCTATGTTTCTATATACACAGTGGCCACTTTATTAGGTACAAGAGGTAAAAATGTTAAGTACGATATATTCATCACCTACTATGCTCCCTGAGGCCCAGCGCCCAGTCATCCATCAGCTCAAACTTCGAACCACCCATTGGGCAAAGGCTTCCTAAAGCCTCAACATTAATGTACCTCTAACTAATTGGGCTGCAAAGGGATTCTTCACTGCTGAAAAATCTGGCTCACTGGTTCTACCAGTAGAACGCCGGTACTTTGTTTTATATAAAACAGCAGAGTGTGACTAATACAGTACTAACATAGCAAAATGCATGGTTTATGGTTGTCTGCATGCCACCCAAATGTTCAGCAAGGGAATGAATTTTAACAAGCAATCTGCCTGCTGGCTGAGCCATCTGAGTACAGGGTACTGAAAACAGCTGCTTGCTGGCAAATATGGGTAAAACTGTGCAAGTAACATCAGAAATAAATAGATGGAAAGCGAATCAAGAGAGATACAATGTACCACCCAGAGAGTGGCATATAATGCATTGCAAAAGAGCTTCATGATGGATGACCCGAGTTATGGAACAGCAGTACTAAGCCTTCACCGAGTTCTCCCTTATGACTAGTTTTATTCACAAATCACTCTATGGTCCTGCAGCCAATTGTACTCGGACAAGCATTCTTCCCCATCCGATTTTACAGAACAAAATGGAACTCAGGAAGTCAGAGTGCAACACTGCCTCTTTGACTAGAATAATAACGTTACTGAGCTATACATATATACTGTGCAACAGTCTTAGGCACCTATATATAGCGAGGGTGTCTAATAATTTTGCACAGCACTGTATTTGTCAACGTGGTGGGGAGAGCAGGTTTGTAAATCTGGCGCGAGCAAAGTATTTGGGAATGGCGAGGGTAGAGCACCGCAGGAGGGGTGTAGGACAGGTGGTAGAGGAGTGCGAAGAGAGTGGGGTGGCACAGGTGCAGACACACCCAGCCCTGAGACACCAGGCAGGGTCATTTGATTCCAAGCAATTGGTTTATTGATCATTAAAAATGTCTCTCTGGTGTTTCCCGCTCCCTTCCCATTTTCCCAGCATTGATTCTCCTTTCCCTGAAGGCCGAAGAAGACAGTCTATCTGGGGGTTAGATGGTTTTTTTTACTGTTGTTGCATTGCTGCTCGGTGTGTTCTGTTTTGTGTTCCCCCTGTTTTGGCGGACATGCTACGTTGGTGCCAGAACGTTTGCAACACTTGCGGGCTGCCCCCAGCTCTTCCTTGGGTGCGTTGGTTTGTCGATGCAAGCAGCACACTCCATTGTATGTTTCGATGTATATGTTATAAATAAACCTGAATCGGAATCTGAGCAGGCATTGCAAGGATGTGCCCCGAGCAGTACTGTAATTAAAATGTTGTTAGACCAGCTGATTAGCACTCACGTCAGTGACAGTGCTGAAGGGCTGTGCCATTACTTAGTCTAGGCAAGTGACAGCAAGCAATGCCACTGGAAGAAAGGAACCTGCAGAAATATCAGCAACGAAGCCCCCAGATGGCTGTACATCAAGGTGAAATAGACAATGAGTCAACAGCCTAGAAGAAGTAAACATGGTGGTAAACAAGCATAGAAATGTTCAAAATAATTTGCTTTTCCTATATCTTACATTATGTTTATACTTGTAATCTCCCCTTCATCATGCACTTTATCAACCTATTGACAAACTCAACTCATTCAGAATGGCACTGCTAGATTTTTAACCAAAGCTAGGATGAGGGAAAATATTCTAGTGTCTCGTGTCTAGTGACGGAAAATGTCACTCCCAAACCAGCTACGCTGCATTGGCTTTGTGGATCTTTTAGAATTGACTTTACAGTTCTCTTACTTGTTTCTAAAGTTCTTAATGGTCTGGGACCAGAGTACGTACAGAATCACTTTTGTTTTATAATCCTGCTCGAGTACTCAAGTCTTCTTCTGCCTGTCTCTTAAACTTAAACAATCTCCCTCAAGAGATAATTGGCAGGTCAGCTTTTTTTTTGAATGCAGCGCCTAAAACTATAAGGGTTGCAGACCCAATAGACACTTCTAAACTCCACTCAAAACCTATTTATTTAACCCTGCTTTTAACTGACATATTTCTGTCTTTCATTTTCATGTTTACTTTTATTTTAGTTTCATGTTTGTACTTTTATCTCATTGTGAAGCATTTTGAACTATATCGCCTCTATGAAAAGTTATCGCTAAATAAAGTTATTATTATTAATCTATACAGTATAGCACTTCTTTTTTGTAGCTTTTACAATTCATTCTTACAATGTATTCTTTTACCTTATTCTACGTCCATGCATAGTGAAAGATTTTATCTGTATGAACAATATGCAAGACAAGCTTTTCACTGTATCCTGCTACATATGACAATAATAAATCAATACCAATACCAATCTTTTACTTGAAAACTAAGCCCTCTAGCATTTGACTTGGGAAAAGATATTGACCACCTACCTATCTATGCCAGTCATAATTTGATATGCAGTACTTCCTTCAGCTCGCCTCTCAGCTTCCAGTGCACCAAGTTAGTCCAACCTCTGCTTATTGCCAACACTGTCTAATCCAGGCAACGCCTTAATGAAACCCAGGCAACATATGGCAATTCGATAATTTTAATTTCAGCATTTCCAGCTACTCCAGTAGAATATTGGTTTAATGTCACTTAGTACTTCAAGCCATCTAAGATATGCAATGTGCTTTTTATGAGATAAGCAAAGCTGAGGATTGAGGAACCTTACGTTTATTAACTCACTGGAATGCACCACATGCTTTCCACATAAACCTTGTCAGCCTCGCAGGGCAGATTGAATATGGACCTGGTCGGACCACAACTCTAGCTTTGACCTTATGTTAACTAGAACAAAAAAATGAATGGTGTCCTGTGTGAAATGGCAAACTCATTATAGACTCTGCTATAACATTGGGCTTTGAAAATCAATCTTTATTTTCTCAACTGTCAGGGTTTGAATTATCACAATCTTTTTGCTGGCAGTAAACTATATATTGACAAGCTCAATTCAGTCTACTAAAGATGAATTTGATTTTTTCTCAAGGGTTGAGTACATTGAGTAGCTGCAATTACTGGCAATTAACAAGTTGTCCAGCCAACTATCAAAGGCACTATTTAACAAAGTAACATCAATGAGCTTGCATTTAATCAATATGAGCATATTAATTCACCACTTCAACATCAATACTGTTTCAGGCAACTTAAGTTTCACACTGAATCTATATCAAACGGCCTGTGTGAAAACAGGCTCTTAAACCTTTGTGTACTGTCACTAGTTAGTCATTCAATATAATCAAAAATGCATTATGAGCCTCCTCATGGTCTTAAGGTTCTCTGCCAATACTACACAAAAAAAAATATGTGGGTTGTGGAACCTTTTTGCTTCCAAATTCACTGCTCATTACAAGAGTAGATACACTTCAAAAAATAGTACTGTAAAAATAGAACTTTAAAATAATCTAAAAGATTTTGGGGAGCCTGAAGCTGTTATTTAATTGCAACTTTATCTTTTCTTTCATGCCCAGATTTCTCTGTTTTTTTCACTGATGGGGTGCATGTGTGTGTGTGTGTGTGTGTGTGTATACACAATGTGACAGCAAACCTCACTGCATCTCCGCAGCCTTCCTGTGTTTCCAAGGGTGAACAACTGCTTTTTACCTTTTTCCAACATTCCTTCCCCATCAATAGTTCAGACTCCCTTGACCCTGGAAGTTGCTCTTGTTAAACAAATCCAAACTACTGCAGATGCAGAAAGATAGAAATAAAGGAAGAATACTCACCAAGTCAGGCAGCATCTATGGAAAGAGGGGCAAAACTAATGTTTCAGGTTGCTGTGCCATTCATCAGAACAGCTAGAGGTAGAGATTGTGGAATGCAGATGCAGAAGGGTGGAGGGTTGACTAGGGGAAGACAGGATGAAAGAGAAGCTCTCCGATAGGATAAAGAGTGATTAAATGAGAGGACTGATGCAAGTAAGGAGTGTCTTTGGTTTTCTCATCTCGCACCATCATCGTTTATGTCACTGAAACCACCTTACTTTGCATCCTGTCACACACCTACAGCTCGGTCATTACCTTCTCCATTTCCCTATTCCTGCCCTCACTGCCCACCTTCTGTTACCAGGTACTGTACTCATTATAAACTATTAAATCTTTAACACCTTCTAGTTCTACTGAAAGGTTGCCAATTTGATTTTCTCTGCGGTGTTGCTCTCTGAGTGCTTCCAGCATCCTATTTACAGCTCCTCACAAAGCATAATATCCAGCCTTTCAACACACACCTGACTCCAAATCTGACACGCAGCACAATACTCCCTTTCCACTTGACCTGGTCATAAAACAAACCTCAACAGGGAAATTAAAACAATATTTTCTTCCTCAATTTTCATAACTTATTTTGTTCTCTATTTTTTCTCTATGACTGTGGGAGCCCTCAGAACAATACTGGAAACAAATAACAATTCTATTTGCTGTAATATTAACCATTGAGTATTCTCATCTATATTTACATTCACTGTCTTTAAAGCAAAGAAATAGACAGCCCTGTTTTTTTATTATTTATGCCAAGACTGATATAGATCACACTTAAACCACTGAACCATAGCCAGTAAATATTTTTAACCCCACCTCTAGATTTGTTCAGTTCCAAATGGCACATCAGAATTTAATCAGCATCAGAATTATGTTTTGAGATCATGAATTTAACATTTGTTGAAAACATGCCTTCTGTTTAGTACTCTTCACCTGCCATGAACTTTACTGGAATCTGTACTTCAAAGATAGAGCTCATTCAGTTAACCTTATCTAAGCAGATTCTCCAAAAAAGCTATTGAAATAGTCCCAGTTCCTTGTTAGAACAACATAGAACACAGAACATAGAACAATTCATCACAGTGTAGACCCTTTACCCCATGATGCTGTGCCAACCAATATAAACATACCTCACAATTAATCTAACCCTTCCCTCTTCCATACATCACCATTTTTCTTACTCAATTGTTTCCCATTGCAATGTTTTTTTTGCCTTCTTCTTAAATCCAGATTGAATATCGTTTTGAAACTTACTAACGAGAGTTAATCCTATCAGTGCCAAACTCTCCTTATAGTTGACCCCCTCACCCCCACCAACTGCCGCTACAACAGGTTTTAAATTGACTTTCTTGTCGATAGCTGCAAGTCACTCCTATCAATTAAATCCACTCCTACTTTGTTCTTAAAGAGTACCAATCATTGCTCTAAATTAAACAAACCTGTTGAAGACTGTTATAATACATATTGGGCAAATACTTTTGGCGGACACATAGCTTGTAAGACATGTAAATAAATATATTGTGTTTAAGTCATTATAACATCATTGAAAACTTTTATGTCATGGTCTATTTTGCTTTCAAGTTTTCTTCAAATTTTTATTTGATTCCACATTTACTTCATTTTAATTCTCTTTTAAACTTAACCTTCATCACATTCTTTCCTTTCAATAAAGACTTTGGCAAACTTGAGAAATGTCAATATTTAACACACAGTTAACTCACTAATTTTAATGTATGCTTCCTACACGGTGTTATGACATATAGTAAAAATTTGTAATTATGAATTCATCATTTTCCAAAGTTGCTATCTAATACTGGCACCTTTTCAGTTAAACAGTTATATATTCTTTTGCATTCTCTATTCCTTAGGAAACAGAAGTGGAAGGAGTGGTTAAATTTTCAAACTAAATGTTAACTTGGGGATTTTTAACAAGACCTGATCTAAAAATTGAACACCTAAACATATCTTGCTATGATTGGTATTGACTGAATGATTTGTATTTTTTGATCTGATGGGAGGTTACCAATCTGAAGTGTTAAATCTCTTCAAAGCAGTTATTCAATTTTCAAAAAAATGCATGAGCCTTTCCTATTTTTATCAAAGTTCTAACATTCATGCCCATCAATAGTATGAAAGCTCCCTTAGCAGCCTGAAGGCATGTTTCATTAACAACTGCAAACAGAACTCATTTTCTGGCAAAGAAAAATAACTCTGGACAGCTGCAAGTATGTTCTGTAACAGCCTCAGCCTGAATATCTCTTCTAAAAGATAAAAGATGCACTGTAACTTCATTTTGCTTAACTCAGTGTTTAATACTGACCACTGCTTCAACGGGCAACACTTAAAAATGCAAACTGAAGAGCAACAAGTCCTGTGGAAAGACAGAAATGAGTCACAGTCAGCAGTGACAATCTCTTGAGTATCAATGCTATTATTCTTCACATGTATCTGTGCTCCTCACAGAAATATCTTAACATTCAGACGCATTTTCGTCCTAAGGAGAATATATTTATCTCTTAAAGAGAATAGCTTTTGTCTTCACAGATTTATTCAGAGCTCATGATAGATGCGGTCATAATTCACAGTTAATTTTCTAGACAAACAAAGCATACTGCACAAGTAGGTATTATTTTCAAAATAGCAGATCTGGCTATGGGCAACAAAATAGCTGATTTCTTTAACTCACATATTAGGGCTACAAGTAAGTAATTTAAAAAAAAATAAGCATAGTTTAATGGCTAAGGGCTAAATTCCTCTGAATTCAAAATGCAATGACACACACAGTGACAGTGTATATGGTGCAGAGTAGAATACCTGCAAAGTACTGGTATAGCTTCAGCAGGTTGTCTGATGGTCTGAAGTGTGCTCAGGTGTCCAGGTAGACAAAATGTACAACACGCTGGCAAAGGCAGAAACCCTCTTTGATGATGCAGACTACAGAAGTCCTTGTGCATACAGGAAAACTCTTGAAAAATTCACTTCACGCGAACACGGTCTGTGTGACTTTCTCTTTGCGCTGGTCCTGTTTTGCTGCTTGTCACTTCTTGAAACTTGCATGACTAACATTGGCTATGATGTTGAAGCAAAGGATTCAGCCTGACAGCTCTCCTGTCCCTACAATGGTGAGAATCCGGCAAACCAGTCGCTGGTATCTGGCCAGGCTCCTATATGTTCCTCGAGAAGAAAACTGCAGCACTGATAGTGCCTGGATGTATGAGAGAGAAATAACAGCCTACTGAATCGGTATCATATAAACACATTCTGTCACCGGTGATTTAGAGCTAGTGAGTATGTTAATGGTCTTCTGCTGGTTTCTATCTTCACTCATCTGATGTTAATATGTCAAGGGAATAACCTTTTATGCTGGTTCAGACACCAGCACGCATTACACTAATGGTTGATGCTAGCATACGCTGCAGGAGCTCAATGGTAACTAGCTTCATCTATTCCAGGGTTAAATGACACAGCAGCAATGAGCAGGCAGCCTGCCCAGCAATAATCATTTACTCTTCATAACGATCTATGTAGCCTGTCATTAACAGGGGAACAGCAGATTAGAACACAGAAATATTAATTAATATCTTTTTGAATGTTGAAGTGAAAAGAACCAGCAGACAGATTTTCTGAAGTTTCCTACTTGCAAGTAACATAATTTATAAAAAAGACAATTTGGACAGTTTTCTCATGTTTATTGCAAGCATTTCCATGTTAGCTTATCATGTCTGATTAACTATAAATATATTAAAAATGAAATAAAAATAAATTATTTATAGAATATTAATTATTACCTTACCATGCTTTATTTCCAAGGACTATAGCAGCAAAATGTATCCAGGTTTTTGGAATCTCATATGTCCTTCTAAATAGAAAGAACTCCCAATTTAATTCAGGGACATCAATATAAAGAAATGAGATCAATGAGCTCTGATCATCACCTTTAGATAATTTGGCTTTTACAAACGCAAAAAGACGAGGCTTACAAATTATTATCTGTGAAGGCAATAATCACAGACTCCATAATGCATTACTTTACAAATCTTAGTTATTTCTTGTTTTCCTTCATTAAAAACCATGGAATATTTTGGCATTGTTTCAGACTTGAACAAGCAAAATAAAACCTCATTAAATTTTGAATGGATCATTTGCCATTTTGCTTTCATTCCAGAAAACTTAAAAAGCTGGCTGGAATAAATTAATACCAATGCTGTGCCAACAACAGAGTGTATTCCTCAATATGTCATTTGTAGGGCTTTTGATATGTAGCAATTTTTTTTATGAATGGTGAAATCTCATTTCCACCAGAACAATACTCTGATAAATTACAGAAGGCAACAGTAAAATATTAGAAATATATGATCGATGTTGCACCAAAATATCAACACCAAAGCCTTCTTACTCTGAGTCCTACTTAGGGACTGAGTATCTTAAATGACTGCCCTAACTTGATGCTTTAAAGCATCTCAGCAACTTGGAGCGCAGATCTGAAATAATGAGTTAAAAGAAATAGAACATAGAATGTTACGGCACAGTCCAGGCCCTTTGGTCCATGATACTGTACCAATCTTAACCTACTCTAAGATTAATCTAACCCTTTCCTTCTATATACTCTCAGAGTTTCTTAAGTGCCCCTAACGTATCTTCCTCTTCCACCACCCCTAGCAGGATATTAAATAGGACAGAGTTAAACTTAATTTTGATCCCAGTATTCACTTTAGATAAAATTCTTTCAAGTTTTTTTGGACCTTCTCCAGTGCTTCAATATTTTGTTGCCTGGAGACAGGAATTACATGCAATACTACAAATACAGCCCCAGCAAGATCCTGAAATGGGGCACATGAATATACTGGATATGTATGTAAATACCACCATCCCTGCTGGGGAATGTAAATTCAGTTCATTAAGAATATTTGGAATTAAAAAGCTGGTGGTAGTATGGTTGATCGTGCAAGCACTGATGTTCGTAAAAGCTTATCTGACTCATTGTTATCCTTTAAGCAAAGAAATCTTCTATCCTTACCCACAACGGCCTATATGAGATCCAGACCCACAGCAGTGTGTATTTGACCCTTAATTGCTCTGCAAAGTGGCCTAGAAAGCTGCTCACCACTCACTCACATTAAAAGCTGCCGTACACTGAACTGCATGGACTGCAATGGTTCAAGAAGGTGACTCAACACCTCCATCTCAAGGGCAATTAGAGATGGAAAATAAATACAAGCCTTGCCAGCAATATCCACTTCTCATGAATAAATTAAAACAAAAGGAATTTAATATAACCTCCCTGTATGCACCAGTTCCTCCAGAAATAAATTTCACCATTTTGTTTGGAACCTCTTTGGTGTTATCAAATTGTGTTGCTAATTTTAGCCATCAATTTATCTTTAATCCCTAATCACATTGCTCGTCTGCTCCTTTTTATTCTTCCCTTCCAAATAACCTCAAGGTTAACTGTCGATCCAGAAAGGAAGAGATTAGATGGTATAAAAGGAATGCTTAGTGATTTTAATCACATTGAGACAAATTCTAGGCAGGCAAAATGTTTCAGAAGAGACGCCCAACATGCAGATGAACTGGACATCAAAACCCTTACCAAATAAGGGGATAAGGTGTCTGTGTGTGACAGATCTCTCACTTGCTGCTGCCGGGTAAAGTTGTCTGCGTGTGATTATCTCTTGCTCGTTGCTCTCAAGGGAAGGCCTCTGCGTTCAAGTGGTCTCTCTCTCCCTTGACACTGTTGGAGGATGCTACCGAAGTTCTGAGATTTGGACTTGTAAAGTTTTATGCTTTTATATATTCTGTGTTTTGCCTGTTCTTTCTTCTTGCCATTTGGTCCGAATTGTTAGTTTTTTTGTGTGATGGGGAGGGTTTGGAATTTGGGCTTTGACGTTCTTGCTACTTGCACGATTTGTTTTTCTGCATGGGGGGTGGGAGGTGATGTTCTTGTTGTCGTAAATGTGACTTCTTTTTTTCACATGGGGGTGTTTAATGACCGTGTTGCTGTTTGCGAGATTTGTTTTTATTTGTACGGGGGTGGGGGGGGATCAGTTGAAGTTTCTCCATGAATGACTTCCATGGTTTTCTTTGTTTTGTGGCTCTCTGGGGAAGACACATCGCAGAGTTGTATACTGCGTATGCACTTTGATAATAAATGAAACCTTGGAATCTTTCAGTCACGTAACGATATTGAGGCAATGGGTTAAATTAACTGGATATGGTTTGGGAAAAGGACAAAACAAAATAATCTATTTATGATATTAATAACAATGGGATAATTGCTCAAATGTAATATTTGTATGTAATTTAGTCTATGAAGTAAGGACAACCTACATTATATAGGGCTTTGATGAAATTTGGTGTAATCTAAACTACTTTAACGGCAAAATGGAAATTATGGAATACAATGATTGCTCCAAGGTAGGAAACTTAACAACAGATTTAAACACAGGGTTAGGTTAACCATCTCTTTCTTGACATGATTGGGCATGATTGACCAAATAGCTATCATCTGCATTGAACTCTATTCCAGAAATGTTGGAAAAATTTGTGACAAGATGACTTCATCTACTTACATGGAATCAGTTGTTAGCCATGAAGTGATAAAAATTCTCATAGCTTGTCCCTACATGCACCATACAAGAATTTGACTGATCAGAAAGAGCAAACTAATCAGCAGCATTTGGAGGGACAAAGACTTAGCACAGACTCAGACCAGACTGTGAAACAGTTTCTTCCCCCAAGCCATTAGACTCCTCACTCAACGGAACACCACTTCACTCCCTTTGCAATTTTTGCTCATTTCTTTCTCAATTCGTGCTAAAACATTGTTTACATTGATTACATTTACATCATTTATTATTATATTGTAATTTGTACCTTACTGTGCCTATTGTCTTGTTTATTAATACCAGTGTCTATCAGGAATAAAGGACCTCCTACCTACAATGCACAGAATGAACACCATATACAAGATTCCATGCTCCAACTGTGTCAAGCATTATATTGGACAGACTGGTAGGAAGCTATCAACAAGGGTACATGAACCTGGCTGTAAGCCGTCATGATCAACTTTCCCTTATATCTACACATTGTGACAGTGAAGCATATCAATTCAACTGGACCAATGTCACTATCCTAGGCCAAGCCCGAGAATTCTTAGCGGCTTTTTTCTCCACACAGAATTCTATCAACAAGCACTTTGAAATGAACCCAGTTTACATCCCATTTCAGAGTCAAGTCGTCAGTCCAGACCCAAGAGCCAATTGACACCTGATTACACGTGTCAATCAATGAAGACGACATTAATCCTACACAAAGGTCAACTAACACAGCCTGGACAACAATTGTCCTGACAAAGGGTCTCGGTCTGAAACGTCGACTGTACCTCTATCTAGAGATGCTGCCTGGCCTGCTGCGTTCACCAGCAACTTTGATGTGTGTTGCTTGAATTTCC
The DNA here is from genome assembly GCF_030028105.1 of Mobula birostris. Classification (NCBI taxonomy): domain Eukaryota; kingdom Metazoa; phylum Chordata; class Chondrichthyes; order Myliobatiformes; family Myliobatidae; genus Mobula; species Mobula birostris. The sequence goes on along the minus strand of NC_092374.1, from coordinate 24,156,395 downwards.
AGCAACTGCAGAATTCCTCGTGTTAACAATTGTCACCTAATCAGATTTTAACAAACCAATCGCGGATTACATAATTAGTAACGAATAGAAATGGCACAAATACCGCACCCCTTCCATACACACAAACCAACCAATCACAGGACACATAAAAGACGACTAATGCAGATCACCAACATTTCATTCGAAGATGCACTGATGATGTTGCCTAGCTGGATAACGAAATGTCTGCAAGCTAACAAGCCAGATCAGTGAGCCACTCAACAATGACATCTGCTCCTATATCTTTTAATCTTATGATTGAGAAAAACTTGCTCCCACTCCATTTTTAGTGGATTTTGGAATGTCTAACAAGGCCAATGTGGGAACCAGTCTCTTCCTAGATAAGTCAGTAAGTGACCTTTGGGATGAGTAGGTGAGCTGGCACACACCTTCCATTGCTTATGCAGGGATTTTCTGTGTTTACATGGAGACTTAAGGTTCTGAATGCCATCCCAAATGCTCATTCTCCAATTTGAGTGGTTATGGGAAAAGGATGACAAAGAGTCTTTGAATGTTGCTCTTCTTCTAGGAAGCTTTGAGCATATTGAACCTTTTTCTCCTTCTCTGGTCATCTCCTCTTTTTACTGCAGAGCTCAGAATAGAGTGCCTGCTTCAAGAATCAGATGTCAGGCAGTGTACAGAATAAGTTTTGAAATATATGCATCTGGCAAGGCATTTCAAATGGAGCACTGATAACTCTAAGGAATTGCTGCAGGTTAAATAGCATAACATTAACATAGATTATTCCATAAAAAGATGAAAAAGAGATCTGAAAAAAATCACATGGATAACAATGACTGATGAAGTCTTTTGATTTTAGTGACCAAGTAATATTGAGGGCCAAAATGTGATAAACCTTCCTGTTTCTCTGGGAATCATGTCATGAGAATCTTTATTTCTAAATTTACCTGTACAAATAGATGCAGAATGACTTGGCTGAAAAATGCCAGTTCTGATTATACCGCAGTGGATTGACAATATGCAAGCCTCACCATCGTCTCAGTTAGAAGGAAGAGTTGAGTGCATTTTTCACTTCTTCAGCCTTGAAAAGAGGCAAATGGAAAGAGGCCATTAAGAATTTTCTGATGTACTATTTAAATTAGTGAAGGACAACTCAAAGTGTTCTTTCAGAGTAATTCATGACTGGGCGAAATGTATGCAACATATAACATATGTGTATGACTGGAAGTATTACAAAAGACTCTGGGACAAAAAGGAACAGCCTTCCTTCTTGTAAGAAAAGGAGAAAATCTCTAGGCTCCAAAGGACAATTGCCAGATATTAGCCCAGTCCATCACAGGAACAGCCCTCCCCACCATTGGGCACATCTACAAGGAGTGCTGCAACAGGAAAGCAGCTTCCATCACCAAGAACCCCCACCATCCAGGCCATGCTCTCTTCTCACTGCTGCCATTGGGATGAGGTACAGGAGCTTGAGGTCCCACACCATCAGGTTCAGGAACATGGATCACATCCAACCATCAGGCTCCTGAAGCAGGATCTGGGCGTGAGTGGATAACTTCACTCAACTCAACACTGAACTGATTCCATAACTGATGGACTCACTTTCATGTTGGAAGTATTATTTATTTATTTTAATAATAATAATTATGATTATTTGTTTTCTTGTGTTTGCACAACTTCTTTTGCACATTGATTGTAAGTCTGTGCATAGTTTTTCACTGATTCTGTTGATTTTCTTTGTTTTACTGTGAATGCTTCAAATAAATGAACCTCATGGTGGTATATGGTGACATATACATACTTCGATATTAAAATTATTTTGAACTTTTGAACTTTGAACCTTTCTGGCATTGTGCCTGTCGTCAATTATCAAAGTAGTTGGCAGACAACCAATGTTCCGGAGCCAGCAGACTGCCTGGGACAAACAATACGTGAATGTAACATCCTGGCCAGATCCTAAGGAGGCTAAATCTCAACAAAGTCACCTCAGAACAGACTGACTGGGAGTTTTCTACCATACACTATATGGCTTTGTCCCTTTGAGATCGGGCAGAAATGTGTCATCGACCATTGTACAAAACTGGTGGAAGTGTTTCAGCTATAGTTTTATGTATCCCAACCCAACCCAACTTTTGTTTCTAATAATCCTAATGGCTGACAGCAAACCATGAGTAATCACTTGCAATACTCACATTTTGCATGACCTCTCATATTAATTTTCATCACCTCTTATACAGTCAGGTCATATCATTAATCTCATTCTAAGTAACGTGCCTGCAGCTCTATTCCACCACCATAAGTTACTTTAAACTATACATTGCACTGGTCAAATGAAGCTTTCAGTTCTGCATAACAAGGCATAAGGTAAGGATTAGTTTTAGAGTTGAAAATAAGCCCGTCCAGACTGGTAAATTATCCGGTAAGAAAGAGTTTACAAAATAGTACAGATGGGTTAAATTGGTATTGTTAGCACCATAGCTGTAACGGTAAGGAACTAAAATTACTTTCATCACTAAGTGTTTAAAAAAAAAGCTAAACTTGGAAGTATTAGTGGCTTGAAACCTTGATCTCTTGAATTTTCAATAGATCAATAACTTATCCTTCCATGCTGGGGCATGAATTACGGCAATACAAAAGATGGCTGTGTGGTTGATTATAAGGAACAAGGTTTGAGCAGGAGGAAGATATTAGAACGGGGTTAGGACTGGTAGAGTGGTGCAGCTAGCACTGACTCGGAGCTCCGGTGAATCTGGCATCAATCCTGACCTCCTGCGTTGGAGTTTGCTCAATTAATTACCCACTGCAAATTGCCCCTAACTTGGAGTAGAATCTGGGACAACTAATGAGACAATGGAGAGAATAAAATGGGAATAGAGTAGGATTAGTGTCAATGAATGTTTCAGAATCAGAATCAGAATCAGGTTTATTATCTCTGGCATGTGTTGTGAAATTTGTTAACTTAGCAGCAGCAGTTCAATGCAATTGATAATATAGAAGAAAAAAATAATAATTATTATTATTACAATATACATATATTGAATAAATCAAAAATTGTGCAAAAACCAGAAATAATATATATTTTAAAAGTGAGGTAGTGTTCAAGGGCTCAATGTATATTTAGGAATCGGATGGCAGAGGGGAAGAAGCTGTTACTGAATTGCTGACTGTGTGCCTTCAAGCTTCTGTACCTCCTACCTGATGGTAACAGTGAAAAAGGGCATGCCCTGGGTGCTGGACGTCCTTAATAATGGGCGCTGCCTTCCTGAGACACCGCTCCCTGAAGATGTCCTGGGTACTTTGTAGGCTAGTACCCGAGATGGAGCTGACTAAACTTACAACCCTCTGCAGCATTATTCGGTCCTGTGCAGTAGCCCCCCCCCCCCATACCAGACAGTGATGCAACCTGTCAGAACACTCTCTATGGTACATCTATAGAAATTCATGAGTGTATTTTTTGACAACCAAATCTCTTCAAACTCCTAATGGAGTTTAGCTGCTGTCTTGCCTTCTTTATAACTGTATTGATATGTTGGGATCAGGTTAGATCCTCATATATCTTGACATCCAGGAACTTGAAACTGATCACTCTCCCTACTTCTGATCTCTCTATGAGGATTGGTATGTGTTCTGTCATCTTACCCTTCCTGAAGTCTACAATCAGCTCTTTTGTCTTACTGACATTGAGTGCCAGGTTGTTGCTGCGATACCACTTCGCTAGTTGCTATATCTCGATCCTGCACACCCTCATCACCGTCTGAAATTCTACCAACATTCGTTGTACCTTCAGCCAATTTATAGGTAGCATTTGAGCTATGCCTAGGCACACAGTCATGTGTATATAGAGAGGACAGCAGTGGGCTAAGCACACACCCTGAGGTGCACCGGTGTTGATCGTCAGCAAGATGGAGATATTATCACCAATCCACACAGATTGTGGTCTTCTGGTTAGGAAGCTGAGGATCCAATTGCAGAGGGAGGTACAGAGGCCCAGGTTCTGCAACTTCTCTGAGGTATGGCTGATGAACAGCATCATGACATAGGGGTTTGTGTTGTCCAGGTGGTCTAAAGCCGTGTGAAGAGTCATTGAGATTGCATCTGCCGTTGACTTATTGTGGCGATAGGAAAATTGCAATGGGTCCAGGTCCTTGCTGAGGCAGGAGATCAGTCTAGTCATGACCAACCTCTCAAAGCATTTCATCACTGTAGATGTGAGTGCTTCTGGGCGATAGCCATAAAGGCAGCTCACATTATTCTTCTTAGGCACTGGTATAATTGTTGCCTTTTTGAAGCAACTGGGAACTTCCGCCCATAGCAGTGAAAGGTTGAAAACATCCTTGAATACTCCTGCCAGTTGGTTGGAACATTTTTTCAGAGCCTTACCAGATACTCCATCGGGATCTTCCGCCTTGAGAGGGTTCACTCTCTTTAAAGATAGCCTAACATCAGCCTCTGAGACAGAGATCACAGGGTCATCAGGTACAGCAGGGATCTTCACAGCTGTAGTTGCGTTCTCCCTTTCAAAGTGGGCATAGAAGGCGATGAGCTCATCTGCTACTGAAGCATCAGTGCCATTCATGTCATTGGGTTTCGCTTTGTAGGAAGTAATGTCTTGCAGACCCTGCCAGAGTTGTCATACATCCGATGTCACCTCCAACCTCATTTTAAATTGTCTCTTCACCCTTGAAATAACCTTCCACAAATCATAGCTGGTTTTCTGGTCCAGACCTGGGTCACCGGACTTGAATACCACAGATCTAGTCATTAGTAGATGACATACTTCCTGCTTCATCCACGGCTTTTGGTTTGGGAATGTACAGTAAGTCGTTGTAGGCACATACTCACCCACACAGGTTTTAATGAAGTCGGTAACAACTGCAGCATATTCATGCAGATTCAAAGATGAATCCCTGAATAAGATCCAATCCACCAATTCAAAACAGTCCTGTAGGTGCTCCAGTGCTTCCCTTGTCCATACCTTCTTGGTTCTCACTGCTGGTGCTGCAGTCTTCAGTTTTTGCCTATACTTAGGGAATAGAAGTATAGCCAGGTGATCAGACTTCCAAAAGTGAGGGCATGGTATAGCAAGGTAGGCATTCTTGATGGGTGGTTTAACAATGGTCCAGTGTGTTGTTTCCTCTAGTATTGCATGTGATCTGTTGATGATAATTGCTTAATGACTTTTTCAGACTGGCCTAGTTAAAACCCCCATAATGATGGTTGTCGTAGTACTGAATTCGGACGATCAGCCAATGATCAGATTGAATGGTCTGCTCCATCTTTGATTTTCTATGTTTCCATAAGACCATAAGACATAAGAGTAGAATTACACCATTCAGCTTATCAAGTCTGCTCTGCCATTCCATCATGGCTGATTTGTTATCCCTCTCAACCCCGCTGAAATGCCTTCTCCCCTTAAGCCTTGATGCCCCTACTCATCAAAATTCTCTCAACCTCCATTTTAAATACACCTAGTGACTTGACTCTCCGTGGCAGTGGATTCCACAGCTTCACTATGCTCTAACTTAAAAAATTCCTCATCTTTGTGCTAAAGGGTCACCCTTCTATTTTGAGACTACGCCCTCTCGTCCTAGATTCCCCCACCATAGGGAACATCCATATTTCAATGTGTCGTGGGAGGAAAACTGGTGAATTCAATTCAGTCCAGGGGATGTGAGATAGAGCAAACAAGATAAGGGAATACATGATAAATAGTAGAATACAGGGAAATATAGAGAGGGAGAACTTGCTCACAACAAGGTAGCAGAACAGTTAAGGCGATTCAGAAAACATGTGACATACATAGTTTAATAGCTTTTTCAGAGAATATAAGAGGAGAAAGATAAGCCTTGAATTTACATAACACAAGTCAGGCCACCACTACTTTCATCTGTATTGTTCTGGTCACTGAATTATGGGAAGAATGTAGTCATAATGCAAAAGGTACAGGGAAAATGAATGAGGTTGCTGTTGCTGCTGGATAAGTTTAGTTATAAAGGAAAATTGTTTTCACACGCTGTCCTGCTTGGAAGCACATACTATGAAATATAAATTACCCATCTATGGCTGACGACAAAGATAAGAGGAATTCTGAGAGAGCAAAGGCCTGAAGCACTTTTATTTGCATACTAAATAATCTATTTTCTCATAATAGCACAACACATTATTATAATGTAATGCACATTATAATGGAGGACCTTCATTGCTGCCCTAAATGCCAGCGGCACAATGGGCAGTCAGTAAGTAATGCACATTACAGAACATGCACAGATCATATGGTTCAATATATCGATAAACTGTTGGACTGTTAGTAATTTTACAGAAGGTAATTCTGTCATTTTGAATACAGCTTCAAAATTCAAAGGAGATACACGTTATCGAAAGGAGGTGATATTCAGATAGAGCCACTTACTACAAAGGTTTTAAGGATATATTTACGAGGCTAGGTGTCTGCTGATCTCTTCTCCCGCATCAGGTCCATATCATCCTTCAACCATGTGCCTGCTTACTCACAATGATCTCTGACAGACACCAGCAATCTTAAAATTCTCATCCTCGGCATTGTCTTCCCCCATTCTAGGAGTAATTACCTCCTCCCATGTTACAACCTGCTCAATAATCTTTACTCTTCCTGTTCTGCATTCATGATCATTCTCAGTTTCCTTAATCTACCACTACCAGTTATGTTTCAAGGTAAATGAACACGAGTTCTAGAAATGCCACTCAAGATCTCTCAAGGTCTATCATCTCCTCTTGGGTTAACCTTTTGGCAACTTTTTTTCTGATGTCTGCTCATGTGCTGTGGTTTCAGATTTTGTCTGAAAATGCTCCTGTGAATTGCCTCGCTGCCTTTTAAAAGTGATATTTAATGAAAATGGATATTTATGGCTGTGGGAGAAAATAAGGTATTTCAGAGCAGGGAGGTGGAGTGGAGATTAGTAAACTGGACCAGCCTCATGATAACTAATATATTTTTATGGCCCCAAAAAAATTCTAATCTGATATCTTCCTAAAATCTGAAAGGAAAAGAGAATTCTATAAGAGGAAAATATTACAGTAATGTATTGTTTAATTGACTTGGGGTGTTTTTTTGGGTCTCTTGGATAAAGTTCTGTTGAAAAATTGCATTACAAAAGTGCCCCTATCAATCACGAAGCATCATTATGTCTCTAACCGAGGCAAGTAACACTGGTAATAGGTCACTAAAATAGATTACATTTGGAAGCACATTAAGTTGTCAGAGAAACTGAGTACATAAGTACAATAAACCGCAAAATAAATATAAATGCAGCACTTCTGCAGGCAATAGGAAAATGGACAAGAGTGAGACTCTTAGAGACAAGAGTGAGAAACAGAAATTTGTACTAATGGAGGAGGCCATTTGCCCCATTGTGATAATGTTGGTTGAAAATGAGCCTTCTCATCTCCACGTTCCTTGGTTCTTGTCTTGTTTACAGTGGCACTTCAACTGTTCCTCCAGGTGGTTGTTCAAGGTAAGAAGGTGTCCTGCCTGCCTCTGCCATTCTTTCAGCTGGATCATTCCAGGTTTGTGGAATACACTGGGTTTCCTTTAACTTGTAACAGCAACATTTAAGAGACATGGATAAGACAGTTTTAGATGTGCATGGGTCAAATGTGGGTAAAAGTGTCAGGCATTTGTTTTCTGTGTTGTGCGTTTATTATGTTTATTATGGTAGTTAGTCATGTGGGCAAGGTTGTGGTAGAAGTGAATCGTGCTTTGTCTGGGGCAGTTAGGGCTAGAAGCCACCGGGAGTAATATCTTTTTGTTGACCGCTTAATTATATTTAAGTGCACTTAACCCCGCTTAAGTACATTTAATATCGCTAGTTTTAGTTTCATTAGCTTTATCGCTTCAAGATTGTTTTGCTAGTTACTAATAAAGGATTGAATACATTTCTTCAACTTTGAACATTATTATTATTGGATTGAATCTGTAGGTGCATCATGCAGGATAACTTCCCGTTCTTGGTCTCCAACAGCGGCATTGGTTTGTTCAAGTAGCTGCTACAAGTTGAGGTGGACTTCTCGGTTGAGTTGGACTGAAGAGCTTGTTTCCATGCTATGACTCCCCTTAAATCCTACCGCTTTTGTCTTAAATTATCGACAGGTAAAACAGGAGAGGATGGATTGAGGGAGTGGAGTGAAAGACTGAGACAAAGTGGAGGAGAGGTATACAAATCGAGGAAGAGATGGATGTGTGAGAGCAATTGTGCTCCGGCTTTTCTTTCTCTATCCTTCCTTTCAACAATACAACTCACCCCTTCCCCTCACCACTACCTTTCTTCCCCTCAAACCCAGGACAGGCATTGCTTGCAATTTGCTGTACAAATATCGTTGATGTGTTTTCACTCCCATTGCCTCAATAGTATAAATTCAAGAGATTTAAAAAAAAAACTACTGGTGCTGGGAATCTAAAACAAAAGTGCTGAACAGTCAAAGTCAAAAAATGCACAAGTGCATGTACAGATGCAATGAAAAACTGACTTGCAGGCCATATTTATGCCTTTATTCCTTCTATCAAAGTGCATGATCATATTCCCTACTCTGTATTCCACTTGCCATTTCTTTACTCATTGTCCCAACTATCTAAGTCATTCTGTAGACTCCATGTTTCCCAATGCTCCTGCTCCTCTACTTATCTTTGTATCGCCCACAAACCTGGCCATCAATTCTGGAATCCATTTCATTAACATGGAAAATGAAAGGTAGTGGACCTGTAGGTTTTTGCTTTATAGTTAAGAAAATCTGTAACAACTCATTTACTGTACTCCAAACACTGAATACGAAGTGCGGTAAAAATACCTCACGTAATTATGTCATCACATCAGGCCAGCCTCTTATAGTAAACCCAAACTCAATGTCAGTGGCTGTGAATGATGATGTACATTTCCACCAGTGACATTATCCTACAATCCAACACCAACGCTTGCAGAACACCACTAGTTATCAACAGCCAATCAGAAAAGGTAATGATCCTGCATTTATTTAGCTTAATCTTTCTATCAAAACTGGTTCATTGCACGGTAAAAATCCAGAATCACCTGTTCCTTACTGGACTCGATCACATGTTACTCTAAAAAGCCATCTCATAGGCATTCTACAAGTACTTTCTCCTGGGATCCAGCACCAATCTTATCTTCCAAGACTACCCGCATATTGAAGTCCCCTATGACCACAGTAACACTGTCTTTTTAGCATGCCCTTGTTTTAATCCAGTTGTAATTTGAACCCCATATCCTGTCTACTACTTAGGGGCCTGAAAATAACTTCTATCGGGGTCTTTATGCCTTACACAGTTTCCTAAATTGAGCCATGATTCTAATTTTCCGATCCTATGTCACTTCTTTGAGTGGTGAGGCGGTGAGGCGCTCATTCCCCCTGATAGCCTGCACATCACCTTTGGGCAAGGTGTGGCACCTGCTTAGCAACTTTCTTCCTCCCTCCCACCCCCACCCATCAGGGTCACGTGAAGCCAGGGAAGCAGGTGGTGGATATTTGTATGAGCAGCTGGTGCATACCATAAGTACTGGTTATGCGACCACTGACTCTAGGCAGACAATCTCTGAAGAGATTTCATAAAGGCTGTCGAAGGGAAATCACTTCTGTAGAAAATTTGTCAAGAACAATCATGTTCAGTGACATGATCGCCCATTTCATACGACACAGCACATAAAGATGATGATGTCACTTCTTCCCAAGAATTTTATTTCATTTTTAAACAGTAGAGTCACCCCTGTCCCTCTGCCCAACTACCTGTCTTTTTAATTGGATGTGTATTGTGGCCAAGTGGTTAAGGCGTTCGTCTAGTGATCTGAAGGTCGCTAGTTTGAGCCTCAGCTGTGGCAGTGTGTTTGTGCCCTTGAGCAAGGCACTTAACCACACATTGGCTCTAGTGTCTGTGCGAGGAGTGGCGCCCCACACAGACTTCCAATCTGCGCCTTGTAATGCATGAAAATGCCCAACGCAGGCCTCTCATGGTCTGATTCATTGTTCACTCCCCTCCCCCCCCCCGCCCCCGTATTCCTACATGTTTGGCTCCCAGCTCTGACCTTTGTCCAGCCTCGTCTCGGTGATGCTCACAACATTGTACCAGCCATTTCCTAACTGCACGATAAGGTCATCAGTAAGGGGAAGGGTCCCAGTACCAATCCCCATGGTCCATTTCTGGTCACAGGTCTCCAATCATAAAAACAACTTTCCACCATTACCTGAGAGAAGAAATAGCAGGATTGCCAGCAATTCCCTGCTCAGCTTACAGCAATTATTTTAAAATGTAGATTTATATGATTGCCTTGACTTTGGAAGACAGTGTCTCAAAATGACTGAAATGAGTAACCAGGCATCTCAAGTAGTAATTCATTCCACCTAATAGATACTGAAACAAATTTATTACATCCCTACATTTGCTCAATGCATTCTTACCACATACATTCATGGCACTCAATACACAAGTCACATTCTCTCCACAGTGACTCCTGATTATCCAGGGTAATGGAGAAAAGTGCCCCCATGATAATACAAGATCACAGATAATGCCAAATACAATAATAGTCACATCGTGCTTAATTTACAGTTTATATTTAAATAATATGATTCAAGGAGATTTCCTGACTGTGAGTGCAGCAAGGCAAATTTGGAAATTGATTACCTTCCAGCCATGTCAATGACTGGCCGCACCAGAACTCCAGCAGAGATGGTAATTATCTGCTCCAGAGTTTCAACAAGTAGAGTGACTGGCTTCCCGTAGAAACCCAGTGAGATTCTTGACCATCTGTCATGGTCTCTGGCTTGGAGAGTAGAATGCCACCCCAGGTGTCCAGCAGGTTGAAGGGCAAATGAGGGGTCATTTTGAATATTACTGTGGTGATATTGGTACATTATTATCACATGAACTAAGACACAGAGAAAAACTTAGTTTTGTAACTACCCATACAGATCATTTCAGAAACCTACTGTAAGCACTTTGTGGTAGTACAAGGGAAAGCAAGAACAAAATGCAGAAGGAAGTGTTATATTTACAGTTATGGAGAAATTGCAGTGCAGGTAGAGAGTAATGTGTAAGTAGAGCTACTAGGACTTGATGTTTCAATTCCTCTGGTAAGTAGGTGCTCTTGATGTCGGCAGTGGGTTTGGAGTGGTGACAAGGAGAGAGGGTAGTTACGTCATCGGGATCATCAGGTGGGCACTCTCCTTCTTTGACGTTTCGTTGATAAGCCCATGACGTCTCCAGAGGGCTCAACAGTGCTACCTGGCGTCCCAGATACACCCCTCTCAGTTCCATACCCTCCTGTCTTCATCTTGCAGCCCAGTTGTTGTCTTTCCTTTTAATCCAAATCCAATTGCTGCTTTCTTCTGCTGCATTTGACAAGGACTTGATTGCTTGTTGGAGGGAGTGACCCCTCACCCCCATCTTCTTCAATAGACTGGTCGTAGATGTAGCAACGAATCCCCTGCATCCCACTCCTACAGGGAAAATCTTGGTCTTCCAGCCATTCTGGGCAGCTTCAGTTGCCAGTTCAGAGTACTTAGTCTTTTTCCTCGCATAAGCTTCTGTGACACCATCTTCCCATGGTACTGTCAATTCCACAACATATGCCAGCTTGGCTGTTGTGGACCACAGGACCATGTCTGGCCGGAGTGTTGTAGCTGCAATGTCTGGTAGATTGTGAGATCAAGAGTTCATTTTCAATGTACAAGGTTGGAAAACAAACCAGCAGGACTGAGATCAGGATCAACAACAATGAGTGATGTGATTGGCCAAGATTCAACTTTATTTGTCACGTGTGTAGCAAAACATATAATGAAATGTGTTACTTGCACTAACAACCAACACATCCGACAGCATGCTTGGGGGCAGCCTGCAAGCGTCTCCACTCATTCCAGCACTAACGGAAATGTGCAGATTCTTTGAAAAAGTAGTGTAGCCAATCAGATTAAAAGAAAATTAATAGAATATGGATCAATACAGCACAGTACAGGCCCTTCAGCCCACGATGCTGTACCAATCTTTTAACGTACTCCAAAATCAATCTTGTGTGGTGGGGTGAAGGTAGGTCTCTACCAAAGGAGGTGTAAGGCACTCCATCCCTCTGCAAGCCTGCAGGTCACCCTTGGGCAAGGTGTGGCACCAGCTTAGCCCCCAATCAGGGTCACTTGAAGCCACGGGAGCAGGTGGAGGATGGTGGTATAAGCAGCTGGTGCATATCACAAGTACTAGCTACGCGAATCACTGCACCAGCTTGACAATCTCTGAAGAGTATTGTTAAAGGCTGGGGTCACCCGTATTGTAAAGACACTGCCCAGAAGAATACAATGGCAAACCACTTCTGTCGAAAAATTTTCCAAGAATGATCAAGGCCGTGGATAAGACCATGATCGCCCATGTCATGTGACACGCTGCTTAATGATGATGAAGAGCAATCTAACACTTGCCTCAAGTATAGCCCTCCTGTTTTCTTTCATCCATTAACAGAGGGATGGGATCACCAGCACAAACTGATTTGGATAAAGTGATCTTCTATGTTGGATGGAAGTATGGAAGATAACAATGAAATAATTCTTGTTGAAAAACTTTCAAGACTAATAACACTGCGTGTAATTAACTTTATAATTATTTTACTGAAAGTGAAATTAAACCTAAGGTATGAACTGCAGATGATGTTACAACCTGAAATAAACCTTCATAAAACTCGTAAAACCTGAAGATGTTTGAACATGTAGTGAAGGGAACAACACGGCTCTTCAAAAATAACCTTTTCAAAGTAGATGGGATGATTCGAAAATAATAATTAAGACTTAGAAAACTTGTTAGCACCTCACTAATCAAGACATGTTTCAATGGCTTAACGGTGGAAATAGAACCATAGAACATTACAGCACAGAAACAGGCCTTTTGGCCCTTCTTGGCTGTGCCGAACCATTTTTCTGCCTGGTCCCACTGACCTGCACACGGACCATATCCCTCCATACACCTCTCATCCATGTACCTGTCCAAGTTTTACTTAAATGTTATAAGTGAGCCCACATTACCACTTCATCTGGCAGCTCATTCCACACTCCCACCACTCTCTGTGTGAAGAAGCCCCCTCCTAATGTTCCCTTTAAACTTTTCTCCCTTCATCCTTAACCCTTGTCCTCTGTTTTTTTTTCTCCCCTTGCCTCAGTGGAAAAAGCATGCTTGCAGTCACTCTATCTATACCCATCATAATTTTATATACCTCTAACAAATCTCCCCTCATTTTTCTTTGCTCCAGGGAATAAAGTCCTAACCTATTCAACCTTTCTCTGTAACTCAGTTTCTCAAGTCCCGGCAACATCCTTGTAAACCTTCTCTGCACTCTTTTAACCGTATTAATATCCTTCCTGTAATTTGGTGACCAAAACTGCACACAATATTCCAAATTCGGCCTCACCAATACCTTATACAACCTCACCATAACACTCCAACTCTTATACTCAATACTTTGATTTATAAAGTCCAATGTACCAAAAGCTTTCTTTATGACCCTATCTACCTGTGACACCACCTTCAGGGAATTTTGTGTCTATATTCCCAGATCCCTCTGTTCGACTGCACTCCTCAGTGCCCTCCATTTACCTTGTATGTTCTACCTTGGTTTGTCCTTCCAAAGTGCAATACGTCACACTTGTCTGTATTAAACTTCATCTGCCATTTTTCAGCCCATTTTTCCAGCTGGTCTAAATCCCTCTGCAAGCTTTGAAAACCTTCTTCACTGTCCACTACACTTCCAATCTTTGAATCATCAGCAAATTTGCTGATCCAATTTACCACATTATCAACCAGATCATTGATATAGATGACAAATAATAATGGACCCAGCACTGATCCCTGTGGCACACCACTAGTCACAGGCCTCCACTCTGAGAAGAAATCCTCCACTACCACTCTCTGGCTTCTTCCGTTGAGCCAATGTCTAATCCAATTTACTACCTCTCCATGTATACCTAGCGACTGAATCTTCCTCACTAACCTCCCTTGTCAAAGGCCTTACTGAAGTCCATGTAGACAACATCCACTGCCTTCCCTTCATCCACTGTCCTGGTAACCTCCTCGAAAAACTCTAATTGATTTGTTGAACATGACCTACCATGCACAAAGTCATGTTGACTCCCCCTAATAAGTCCCTGTCTATCCAAATACTTGTAGATCCTATCTCTTAGTACTCCTTCCAATAATTTACCTACTATCAACATCAAACTTACTGGCCTAGAATTTCCTGGATTACTTTTAGAGCCTTTTTTAAAGAACGGAACAACATGAGCTATCCACCAATCCTCCGGCACCTCACCAGTAGATAAGATACTGACGTTTTAAATATATCTGCCAGGGCCCATGTAATTTCAACACTAGTCTCCTTCAAGGTCCGAGGGAATACCCTGTCAGGTCCTGGGGATTTAATATTGCACAAAAAGTCAAAGCTTACACCTGGTCATTGATCGTGTATTGATTGCACCCACAAAGGCCACGGCATAGTGTCCTGCAAAAGCAGAGGAGCATCACTGAGGTCTTACAGTTTTTTTTTGTTTGGATGCCAGAGCAGCAATGACAATAATGATATTTTATGCCTTTCCAAATAACCACTCAAAACCATGATCTTTCCTTTGAGCAGACTTAAGCTCAGTGCACAAGCAAATCAAATAGCACTTCCATTGTCCACATATAAATAAAAATGATTGCTGTAATGGTCATTGTATCAGTGGCTAACATATTTAAAATTAACAGGTTACTGTTGCCATAACAACTGCAAAATAATGATCTGTTTGTAAAAATAGTAATGATCTTTTTTTTAAATACCACATAGCGTACTGTGCAAAACTCTTAGGCACATAAATATATCTAGGGGGCCAAAGATTTTTGCACAGTACTGTATTTGTCAACTTGGAGTGGAGAGCGAGTTTGTAAATTTGGCAGAAGCAAAACAAATGGTGAGGGTGGTGCGCTGAGGGGGGGGTGTGAGACAGGTGGCAAACAATAATCAGCCTTGAGACACCAGGCATGGTCATTTGATTCCAAACAATTGGTTTATTGATCGTTACAGAAAGTCTCTCTGGTACTTCCTGCTCCCTTCCCTTCCCCTTGTCCCAGCCATGACTTCCCTCTCCCTGTCGCCTTCCCACTCTCAGTCCACAATAGACACCCATAGCAAAATCAGGTTCATCATCACTTGTATATGTCATGAAATCATGAAATTTGTTTTTTTTTGCAGCAGCAGCAAATACAATAAAATTGCTGCAGTACTCTGCAGAAGTTCTATGCACCCCAGATATACTGTATATACTTGTGCCTAAGACTTTTGCACAGTAGTGTAGAGTTTCATGTTTCTGACAGTGGCCTCAGTCTGCAAATAACTTTTTGAAATATGTCAGTGTCTGGCCAATTAGAGCCTACATTCACTTCATTATCGGCATTTTGCTGAGATGTACTGGTAGTTCAGTCAAAAACATGGAATTCTCAAACTTAGGGAGCTCTGAGGAATGTAGTAATAGATTCCAACAGAATGGAGATGTGCAGAAGAAAATTAATGCAGAAGGAATTGCATTTTGGTTAGAAAAGTTCCTTGTAATCAAGACAGTAAAGTTCTTATGGGGTTACAAGAATCGAGAGTTCTGAATAAATATGTGCATTAATCATTGAAAACAGCAGGTCAGGTTGAAGCAAAATGTATACAGGATCCCAAAAATAGAGATACTGTATATTGTATAAGAGGAATAAAATCACAATGAATCCTTACAACACACAAATTCAACCATATGTGAAAATTATTTTCAGGTCTGGGCATACTTCAGGAAAGATGCCAAGGCCTTAAAAAGGCTGCAAAGTATGTGTATTGAAATGAATGATTTTAGCTATGCACCAAGGATAAGGTCATATTCCTTGGAACAGAGAGGGATAGGATTTAAATCATTATGGGTCCAGACTAAGTAGATGGAGAGTAATTGAGTCACCTCCTACTTCCCTTTGTTCTATGGTGCCTCTGCTCTCTTATCCGATTCCTTCTTCTCCCGCCATTGACCATTCCCACCCTCCTAGCCTCATCTATCACCTCCCAGCTAGCCTCCTTCCTCTCCCCCCCATCTTTTAATTTCTGGCATCTTCCCCCTTTTTTCTCAGTCCTGAAGTAGGGTCTCAGCTTGAAACATTGACTATCCATTCATTTCCATAGTTGATGCCTGACCCATTTGAGTTCCTCCAGTATTTGACATGTGATGAGGTGAATAGAATTGGTAAAAGTATCAAGAACTACATATTTAGGACAATTATGTGATTGATAGAAATACAAAATGAAACAACTGACTGCTTCCTCATTCAATTGAGTTGTTGAGTCATAGAGCATGGAAAGAGGGCTTTTGGCCCAACTGGTGCATGCCAACACAGGTTCCCATCTCAGCTAGTTCTATTTGCCTGTAGGTGGTCTATATACCTCTTAACCTTTCTTATTGATGTTCCTGTCCTGTTAAAAGTTGTTAACATACCTACCTAGACCACATCCTCTGTCAGCTCAATCCATATGCTGATCATCCCTTGTGTATATTTACCCTTCTGTTTTTATATTGTTTGTATATCTGCTTTTAGACATTTTCTTGCTTGGCCATGAGGGAGCAATATTTGAATGCGTAAAGTGGGCTTGAGTAGCTATTATTGTGCAAAGCCACCTAGAAAGCATGACTTACTACCAAAGCCAAAGTGTGATCTTTGTTTCCCCGAAGATCTGCCTTTTAGAGGCAAGTCGCAAGCTTCCATAGATGTTGGGACATCAGAAATACAGGGCCGATGCCCACAGCAGGGATGTTGGTAGTCAGAAGCAGTACCAAAAGAAAGAAGGAAGTTCTTGGGAAATAGATGACATCTGTACTGGGTCTGAAGATTTCAGTTATCAGTTCAACGCTGGTTAATCCCAATAGTATTTCAGGATGGAGTGGTTCTTATAACTAATTCTGGCATTTAGCTTCCTCCTCAACTTGAGGCTTTTTTATTCTTTATTTGGAATCATGTGTTACTAATATGAAATAATTGGCCTTGTGTCCATGGTGCCTAAACCCATCACTTGTACAAGAGACAATAATCTCCTGAAACGTGCCATTAAAGGTGATCATTTCCTTGTTAAACAGTAAGACATAGAAGCAAAATTAAGCTATTCAGCCTTTTGAGTCTGCTCTACCATTCCATCTTGGCTGATTTATTATTCCTCTTAAACCCATTCTCCTGTCTTCTCCCCATAACCTTTGGCACCCTTACTAATCAAGGATCTATCAAACTCGATTTTAAATATATCCAATGACTTAACCCCCCACAGCTGTCAGTAGCAATGAATTCCATTGATTCACTGCCGTCTGGCTAAAGAAATTCCTCCTCACCTCTGTTCTAAAGGGACATCCTTCTATCCTGAGGCTGTGCCTTCTTGTCCTGGACTCCCCCATTATTGGGCATGTTCTCTATACATCCAATCTACTTAGGCCATTCAATATTGAGTAAGATCCCACAATCTCGGGGACAACTTTTTGTAGTTTACATTGAGATAAAATCTTTCAGGTGGCGGGCAAAATTGTTGCATTACATGCCAGAATCTCCACCCCCAGCCATGTAATGTGAGTCAGGATGAGGTTAGGCTTGGTTGTGATATTCACATGTCAAATCGTGTGTCAGCATTCAGTATCTGAACGTACACACAAAGTAAGAGACTGCGTGAGTTATCGGCACACTGTCCTGCATTTCAATTTAGATTTCATTATGCATTTCCATTTGCAGAACAGAAAACCTGAAAGAAAAATAAGTGTATTGTCTCAATAGGTCTTAAAGGCACAAGATGACAATCTAGATGATTTTTGACATCACAATCAAAAAGGAGCCCACTTTAAAACAAAAGCATCAGGCAGGGAGAACAGCAACTCAGTGTGAATACCACCTGCATCAATGTGTCTGCTGCTCTCCAATCTTTTGATTACACTTTATCGATCAGCGAGAACCATTTTCTCTCTACCCCCAAGGGAAATCTCCCACCTTAAGGCAGTGGCATTTGTGGCTCAGATTGTTTCTTTTTTTGATTTTGTCTCACACAAGTGAAGAAGGTTGTTTGGTGATCTCATGAAATATTTCTGATGAATTTATTCTGAAGGCAAATGGACAATAATGGTGTTGTGAACTTCCTTTCACCCTCCTGTTCAGTGAAGCTTGACTAAAGCAACACGCGACAAGTAAACACCTGACAGCATCCGACAGGTATTAGCAGCTCCAGCCTCTCCTCACATGTAAGACGAGCAATTGCACATTACATTAACACTTAATTAGCAAAAGATCTAATTTTGCAGGGATATCACCAAGCTGACCAGCTTCAGAGTGGGGAAACGTGGTTATCTCGACGTTTTAATGAAAAGTCACACGTAGAACATTAATGAGTCTATATTTGGTGTATATTTGGCATATATTTGGCGTATATTTGGTGCCGAGACTGCACTGTACCAGACAGGAAGGCTCTACAACAGGAAGTTAAAACTGCCCAACACGTCACCGGCATCAGCCTACCCACCATCAAGGAGATATATACAGAAAGATGCCGTAAGAAGCCCAGCAAAATGATGAGGGATCCCATCCGCCCTGCTGAAGGACTGCTTGTCCCACTCTCATCAGGGAAGAGGTAAAACAGCATCCATGCCAGGACCACCAGACTTAAAAACAGCTTTGAGTCCAAGCCTTCAGGCTGATCAACACCTCCACCTATTAACCCACCCCACCACCACCACTACAATGATTTTTGTACTCTTTTACACTTGTGTACTGAGGTACGGCAATTAAACAATATTGAATCTTGAAAGCCGACTCAGATTTTGTTAGATGCACCTGAGAAACATCACAAAGTCTCTAAACTAGTGCTAGGAAGCTCCTCCATGATATGTTGGACATTCCACTGAATCAAAACCAGATTATCTGAGTATTTTCAAATTATTGCTCATAGCTTTCTGGTAAGATGGCGGCACACTTGGTTCCAGCTGCCTCTACGGGGCCAACCAAAGGTGTTATTTTCTTGATTTTAGTATATTTTTTGCGATCGCAAGGCATTCCTGGACATTAAGAACTACAGGTCTACTCTATCGGCAAGTAAGTTGCTCATTGGCTGAGAAACTGAAGGAGTTGGGCTTGGTGCAGATCATGCTGCTGCCTGCAACAGAAAGACGTCGGAGGTATCAGTGCACCAAGGCAGCGTGCAGTCCAATAGCGAGTTATCAAGTTAGTCACTTTTCTTGTGATCGCAAGACCCCGTTGGATATTGTTAATGTGGAATGCTGCGGGTACGGTTCACTGATTTATTGGCAGACGGTGGGGCAGCTGCATATCCTCGATTGCAGAAAGAAGTAAGCCTCAAGCTGCAGAGTCGCCGGTTTACAGCGGCCCAGGAGAGAGGTGTTGGTGTCAGTGCGCTCCTCCAGAGTGCTTGGGGGGCAGTGTGGCGTGGGATAATGATGTTTTGTTTAGTTGTATTCATGTATAGTTGAATGACAATTAAACTTGAACCTGAACTAGAAGCTAGCTGTATAGCCAAATAGCATCCTATAGCAACAAAACTTGGAAGGTAATTATTTTAATTGGTTATGGAGGTTTGCATGCAAAACAAGCAAAAACACATTTGATTTGGCATGTATATGAATCAGAAATGGAACTCTGCAAAAAAAAAATAGCAATTGTTTTCTAAGCAGATTACACACTTGCATTAGATTATTGTTCTTCCCTGCTGTTCTGGTTTCAGACAATAGATGAATATCATTATTAAATATTTTAGAATATCATAAGAAACTTTACGTTCTTCATTAATGATTTGTCTACTGCTGAGAATTAATTTGACACAACTTTAGACTGTTAATTACGAACAAATTGCTTGTTGTCATGCTGCATTGCTTTTGGTGATTACATGGATCTTCATTTCCTTGCCTTGACTTTAAGTTGACAAATAGTCAAAGATATCCATGTTCGGCTGCCCAGACATTATCCAACACAAAGTCAGAGCCAATCATATCTGCAATGAACTTTGAAGAAATTTTCAGTTCTTCACATCCATAACCTGTCAATTCGAGAAAAAGGTTAAATTACTATCTCCACAGTAGTCTTCGAGTTCACCAGCAGGGATGAGTATTCAGGTCCTTTTAATCTGACAGGGTATTCAAAATTGAGTCACTCTGAAGCAACAGTGTAAAACATTGGGGCAGTGATGCACGAAAATTGACATGGCATGCTTTTAGCCACACTCATTTGTGGGGGCAAAAAGTGAGACAGCTTTGAATGTCACACCATTTTTCTTTTGGTGCAGACAAGAATTATTAACACTTCAGTATTAATACTCTTGGAAAGACAGTGGGTTAGACTGAGTCAATCTGGTTTGCCACCCATACTCGCTTTTCTCACTTCCCTTTCAGCTGCATTTATCTTTTGCAAATCTACCGTCGGCAATAATCTTTAGGCTTTGGTATCCCAGGCATCTTCCAGTGGTTAAAGTCCCAGAAGAAATAACTTAGTATAAGTAAGAAAATAGTTCTGGAGATACTCATGACATTGAAAGTTGATTACTCTCCAAAGCATGATGATCGGCATCTCAGAGTACTAAAGCCGTGGAAATGCATTAGTTATCATTTTCAAGAACATAATAGATTATGGAAAATTTCCTGCAGATTTGGGACTATTACTCATAACCTCACTATTTAAAACTAATGAAGAACAAAGAAAAGAAGAAACCACAGACTGATTATTTTAACATCAGTATTGGAGAAATGTCAGAGGTTTAATTTAAAGAATGAGATAACAGGTTACAAGAAAAAACTGCAGATACTTGAAACCTAAAACAAAACAGAAAATGTTGGAAATGCCTAGCAAGTCCAGCACATCCTCTTTCTTAATGTCTGTATGTTCAAGCTTTTCAGTCCACTGTAAGTCATCCCTACAATTGCCAAGGTCCTTTTCTGCAGTGAATACTGAAGCAAAGTATTCATTAAATACCTCTGCTATCTCCTCCAGTTCCATACACATTTTTCCACTGTCACACTTGGTTGTTCATATTCTCTCACGTCTTACCCTTTTGCTCCTCACATACTTGTAGAATGCTTTGTGTTTTTCCTTAATCCTGTCTGCCAAGGCCTTCTCACGTCCCCTTCTGGCTCTCCTAATTTCATTCTTAAGCTCCTTCCTGCTAGCCTTATAATCTTCTAGATCTCTATCATTACCTAGTTTTTTGAACCTTTCATAAGCTTTTCTTTTCTTCTTGACTAGAAGACTATAAGCCCACAAGATACAGGAGCAGAAGTAGGCTGTTCGGCCCATTGATTCTGCTCTGCCATTCAATCATGGGCTGATCCAATTCTTCCAGACATCCCCACTCCCCTGCCTTCATCCCATTCCTTTTGATGCCCTGGCTAATCTGTCTCTGCCTTAAATACACCCAATGACTTTGCTTCCACAGACGCTCGGGGCAACAAATTTCACAGATTTACCACACTCTGAATAAAGTAATTTCTCCTTTGTTCTAAATGTACGTCCTTAATCCTGACATTGTGCCCTCTTGTCCTAGAATCCCTTACCATGGGAAATAACTTTGCCATATCTAATCTGTTCAGGCCTTTTAACATTCAGAATGTTTCTATGAGATTCCTCTCCTCATTCTCCTGAACTCCAGGGAATACAGCCCAAAACTGCCAGACATTCCTCATACAGTAACCCTTTCATTCCTGGAATCAGTCTTGTGAATCTTCTCTGAACCCTCTCCAATGTCAGTATATCCTTTCTAAAATAAGGAGCCAAAAATTGCACACAATATTCCAAGTGTGGCTTATAGAGCCTCAACAACACATTCCTGCTCTTATATTCGAGACCTCTAGAAATGAATGCCAACATTGCATTTGCCTGCTTCACCACTGACTCAACCTGGAGGTTAACCTTAAGGGTATCCTGTACAAGGACTCCCAAGTCCCTTTGCATCGCTGCATTTTGAATTCTCTCCCAATCTAATTAATAGTCTGTCCATTTATTTCTTCCATAAAAGTGCATGCCCATATACTTTCCAACATTGTATTTCATTTGCCACTTCTTTGCCCATTCCCCTAAACTATCTAAGTCTCTCTGCAGGCTGTCTGTTTCCTTAACACTACCCGCTCCTCCACCTATCTTTGTATCACCGGCAAACTTAGCCACAAATTCATTAATACCAGACTCCAAATCATTGACATACATTGTAAAAAGCAGTGGTCCCAACACCGACCCCCGTGGAACTCCACGAGTAACCAGCAGCCAGCCAGAATAGGATCCCTTTATTCACACTCTGTTTCCTGCTAACCAGCCAATGCTCCACCCATGCTAGTAACATCCCTGTAATTTCATCGGCTCTTACCTTTCTAAGTAGCCTCATATGCGACACCTTGTCAAAGGCCTTCTGAAAATCCAAGTACACCATGTCTACTGTATCTTCTTTGTCTACCCTGCTTGTAATTTCCTCAAAAGAATTGTTGTAGATTTGTCAGGCAGGATTATTCTTTCAGGAAACCATGCTGTCTTTGGCCTATCTTGTCATGTGCCTCCAGGTACTCCATATTCTCATCCCTAACAATAGATTCCAACTACTTCCCAACGTAGATTTACAACAGCCTTTGTACACCATGGTTCCTGTACCCTACCATCCTTTCCCTGTCTTATTGGAACATACCTACGCAGAACTCCGTGCAAATATCCCCTGAACATTTGCCACATTTCTGCCGTACATTTCCCTGAGAACATCTGTTCCCAATTTATGCTTCCAAGTTCCTGCCTGATAGCCTCATATTTCCCCTTACTCCAACTAAATGCTTTCCTAATTTGTCTGTTCCTATCCCTCTCCAATGCTATGGTAAAGGAATAGAATTGTGATCACTCTCCCCAAAATGCTCTCCCACTGAGAGATCCGACACCTGACCAGGTTAATTTCCCAATACCAGATCAAGTACAGCCTCTCTTCTTGCAGGCTTTTCTACATATTGTGTCATGAAACCTTCCTAAACACACCTAACAAACTCCACCCCATCTAAACCCCTTGCTCTTGGGAGATACCAATCGATAGTTGGGAAATTAAAATCTCCCACCATGACAAACACTTATTATTACACCTTTCCAGAATCTGTCTCCCTATCTGCTCCTCAATGTCCCTATTACTATTGGGTGGTCTATAAAAAAACACTCAGTAGAAATATTGACCCCTTCCTGTTCCTAACGTCCACCCACAGAGGCTCAGTAGACATTCCCTCCATGACTTCCTCCTTTTCTGCAGCCGTGACACTATCTCTGATCAACAGTGCCACGCCCCCACCTCTTTTGCCTCCCTCCCTGTTCTTTCTGAAACAGCTAATGCTTGGCACTAAGTAACCATTCCTGCCCCTGAACCATCCAAGTCTCTGTAATGAACACAACATCACAGCTCCAAGTCCTGATCCACGCTCTAAGCTCACCCGCTTTGTTCATAATACCTGCCTATCCTCCCTCTCGCACTGTCTCCAAGCTTTCTCTATTTGTGAACCAACTGTCCCTTCCTCTGTCTCTTCATTTTGGTTGCCACCCCTTTGTAATTCTTGTTTAAACTCTCCCGAATAGCCTTAGCAAACCTCCTAGCCATTTTCTATCTGTATTTTAGAGAAAGTTAATATGTTTCTTATAGTGAAATGTGTTTTAGTGGATTTTTGGTAATGTAACTTGTGCAGTAAGATAAGGAAGAACCAATAGATGAAACACACATACATTTGTCCCACATGAAAGGTTAATGTGTTAAATTAAAGCATGTTGCATGGATGATAATATGTTGGCTTGGAGAATTGGTCTACAGGCAAGAAACAGAGAGTAGGAATAAATAGGTCTTTTTTGGGGTGGAGACAATTACTAATGGAGAACTGCAGAAATGTGTCTTTCGACCTCAGCTAATAATAGTATATTAATGAGGAATTAAAGGAATCAAATACATAATTTTTAAAATTTGTTGATAACACCTGTATTACAGATGCAATTATGCTTCAAGATGATTTGGGCAGATTGAACATGTAGACATAAACAACACAATATAGATAAATGTTAAGTTATCCACTTTAATCAGGAAAAGAGAAAGGCAGAATATTATTTAATTCATTTGGAAAAATTGATTTTGAATGAAATTTGGATTCTTTGTCACTGAATGTCAACGTTCAGGTGCAATAAACAATAAAGAATTCCAAAGAGAAATTGGTTTTCATATTAAGGGCATTTGAACATAAGAACATAAGAAATAGGAGCAGGAGTAGGCCATCTGGCTCAATGAGCCTGCTCTGCCGTTCAATAAGATCATGGCTGATCTGACCATGGACTTATTTTCACCTAGCTGCCATTTCTCCATATTCCTTAATTCCCCGACAATGCAAAAATCTATCTAACCTTGTCTTAAATATATTTACAGAGGTAGCCTCCGCTGCTTTATTGGGCAGAGAATTCCACAGATTCACCATCCTCTGGGAGAAGCAGTTCCTCCTCATCTCCATTCTAAATCCACTCCCCTGAATCTTGAGGCTATGTCTCCTAGTTCTAGTCTCAGCTAACAGTGGAAACAACTTTCTTGCCTCCGTCTTATCTATCCCTTTCATAATTTTATATGTTTCTAGAGGAACTCCTCTCATTCTTCTGAATTCCAGTGAGTACAGTCCCAGGTGACTCTATCTCTCCTCATAGTCTAACCTCCTCATCTCTGGAATCAATCTGGTGAACCTCCTCTGCACGGTCTCCAAAGCTAGTATATACTTCCTCAAGTAAGGAAACCAGAACTGCATGCAGTACTCCAGGTATGGCCTCACCAGTACCCTGAGTGCTCAAAGGTATCATTATAACAATTAATCAATGCCTTGGTAACACTACAAGTAGAGTTTTACATGTTCTGATTTTATTACCTATTATAAACTGGGAACTTCTTAGTGCAAGTGATTTAGATGGGACAAGCTTTGCTAGATGCACACATGAGGGTTTCTTCAATCAATATGTTGATAGTTCAACAAGAGGCGGGACTGTACTGGATCTGGTTTTGGGCGATGAGTAAGGTCAGGTGACTGGTTTCAGTGGTGAGCACCTAGGGAACAGTGTCCACAATTCCTTAAGTTTTAAAATATCTACAGGTAAGGACAAGCATGGTCTTGTGGGAGAGTATTAAGGTGCAGCATGGTAATTTACAAGAGCATTAGGCAGGGACTAGGGAACGTTAACTGGGAACAGCTGGTTTTGAGCAAGTCCACATCCAACATGTGGGGGCATTTACAACAGCACAGAGGGCAGGACAGGTATGTTCCAGTCAGAAAGAAGGACAAGGATGGCTAAGTAGGAGAATCTTAGATTTCGAAGTGGGGTGATGAATTTAGTAAAGAAGATAAAAGAATGTTATGTAAAGCTTCGGAAGCTAAAATCAAACAGGGCCCTGAGCATTTTAAAGAAGGCAGAAGAGAACTCAAGAAGGGAACTAGGAGAACCAGAAATGGCCATGAAAAGTTTTTGGCAAGTAGGATTAAAGAGAATCCCAAGACATTCTATACATTCATCAGGAGTAAGGGGATAACTAGAACGAGGGTAGGACTTCTCAAGAATAAAAGGGAGGAACATTTGCTTGGATGTGAAGGGTATAGGTGAGATCCTTAACGAGTACTTCACATCTGTATTTACCAAAGAGAAGGACATGAAGGACATGGACACAGTCACTGGGAAGGGGTTCTAGACAAACATGGTATTGGCAATATGAACAACAATGGCCTCTTGCTCCTTAGCAAATATGCAGAATACGACCTCCTCATCAAAAACACAGTGTTCAGGCTGACGAACAAGTACAAGACAACATGGATGCACCCAAGATCCAAACATTGGCACATGATCAACTACGTTATAGTATGTCGCCGAGTCATCCGGGATGTCTTCATCACCAGATCCATGTGAGGAGTGGAGTGCTGGACTGACCACAGGCCTGTTCACGCCACATTGAAGCTACATATTGCTCCCCACCACCCCAAGCACCCTAAGTTCATCAGAACAGCTTTTAACACCGCCAGACTCCAAGAGCCACTGCATCTTCACAAGTTCCAGACCAGCTTTGATGAGAAGTTGTCTGCCAACGGACAGCTAACTGGTAGGCCAACCCAGAAGTGGAATCAGTTTAGAGAGATGGTGACGGAGACAGCAAAATCAGTCCTCTGCCCCAAGGACCGGAACCACCAAGATTGGTTCGACAAGAATGACAGTGCCATCAAAGATCTCCTGGCCAGGAAGAGCAAAGCATTCACGGAGTGGCAAAACGACCCAAGTTCCATGCCCAAAAAAGAGTGGTTCAAGTCCCTTCAGGCCCATGCCCAACGAGAAATTCGTAAGATGCACAACCTGTGATGGGATAGGAAAGCTGAAGAGGTGCAATGCTTCACCGACATCAACAACTCGAAGCTGCTCTTCAACCCCATCAAGATGATCTTTGGCCCCTCAAGATCTGGCCCATCTCCACTGTTGTCCACACTGAACCACACTGCTAAAGGTCAAAGAGAGCATCCTACATAGATGGAAAGAGCATTTCAGCCAGCTCCTGAACCGCCCTTCATTGGTTGACCAGTCTGCTCTGGACCAAATCCCCCAACAGCCTATTTACAAGGAACTAGATGATCTTCCCTCGATAGATGAAGTCAAGAAGGCTATCACGCAGATGAGCAGTGACAAGACGCCTGGCAAGGATGGAATAGCTGCTGAACTGTACAAGGCACTCAGCAAGGAATCACTTCAGGCTTTCCACAGCACCCTGACTAGCATTTGGGAAGAAGAAGAGATGCCCCCTGACCTCAGAGACGCAACGATAATCACCCCCTACAAAAATAAAGGTTCAAGGACCAACTGTGGAAACTACAGAGGCATCTCACTACTTTCCATTGCCGGAAAACTCTTTGCCCGCATCACCCTCAACAGACTGATTCCAACAGTGTCAGAAGAGAACCTTCCCGAGTCACAATGCGGCTTTCGTCCCGAACGCAGTACTGTCAACATGATCTTCACAGTGAGGCAGATACAGGAGAAGTGCCTGGAACAGAACATGACATTATATTCTGTCTTCATTGATCTGACAAAGGCGTTTGACGTGGTCAACAGAAACGCGCTGTGGATCATCCTTAGAAAGCTTGGCTGCCCGCAGAAATTCACTACACTCATCTGCCTGCTCCATGATGGCATGACAGGAGAAGTGTTGTCAGATGGTTCCCCATCTGAGACTTTCAACATCTCAAATGGCGTGAAGCAAGGGTGGGTTCTAGCACCAGTGCTCTTCAACCTCTTCTTCACCCAAATGCTGAAGCATGCTGTTAGGACCTAGACCTGGGTGTTTACATAAGATATCGCCTAGACGGATCAATGTTTGACGTGAGACTCCTTGCTGCAAAGACCAAAATGTTGAGGAGGCTCATCACTGAAGCCCTGTTTGCTGATGACTGTGCCCTCATGGCTCACCAGGAGAACCATCTGCAGACGATTGTCGACAAGTTCTCTGCAGCCTCAAGGCTGTTCGGCCTGACAATCAGCCTCGGTAAGACAGAAGTTCTCCTACAAGCTGCACCAAACAGTCACCCTCCTCAGCCATGCATCACCATCGACAGCACTGTCCTGAAGAATGTGGAGAGCTTCAAGTATCTAGGAAGCACCATCTCCAGTGACGGACCCCATGACAAAGAGATCATAGCAAGGATCCAGAAAGCCAGCCAGGCACTCGGGAAACTCCATGTCAAAGTTCTGGAGCACAAGGACATTCAGCTTTCAACCAAGCTCAAGGTGTACAAGGCCATGGTCCTCACCTCTCTCCTGTACAGCTGTGAAACCTGGACCCTGTACCACAGGCACATCAAACAGCTGGAGCAGTTTCACATGCGCTGTCTGCGGTCGATCATGAGGATTCGATGGCAGGACTGAATCACCAACCAGGAAGTCCTTGACAGAGCCAACAGCACAAGCATTGAGGCAAGGATCCTCCAGGACCAGCCACGCTGGACTGGCCATGTAATCCGCATGGGTGAAACAAGAATCCCCAGGCAGCTGCTCTACGGTGAGCTTGAGCATGGCAGTCGCAATCAGGGCCACCCCAAAAAAAGATTCAAAGACAATCTGAAACCGTACAGTAAATGGGCAGGCCTCCAGCCTCAACAACTTGAGGAGTCCACAGCCGACAGGGCTGCGTGGCGTGCCCTGACCAGAAAAGCTGTATCTGACTTTGAGGATGACCGAAATCAGCGCCTTGCAGCAGCACGAGACCCACACCACAAAGCTGTGTATGCACCTGTTCCAACAACCGCCATTCCATGCCCGACCTGCAACCGCATGTGTGCTTCGGCCTTCAGCCTCTGAAGCCACCTGCGTATCCACAGATGACTGCACAATGTTTAGTCTTCCTCGGACCCCGAGAGACAACCACCAGATGACATGAAGATCGGTGTTGTTATTTATAGTGAAGATGATTGGCAAATAATACAGTGAGATATAGATCAATTGTAGATATGGGCAGAGAAATGACAGAAGGAATTTCATTGGGCCAAATGTGAAGTGTTACACTTTGGTAAGCCAGCTGTAAGGAGAGAGTACACTGTTAAGACCCTTAACAATGGCAAGACCCTTATAAGTATTGATGGGCAGAGGGATCTCAGGGTGCAAGTTCATAGCTCCGTGAAAATAGCTACACAGGTTGACAGGGTAGTTAAGAAGGCAGTTAGCATAGAATAACAAACACACTGAAATTACCTGCACTGTGATGGGTGATATGTCTACAGACTTTGGTATACAGACTATAGTGCAGGAATAGGTCATTTGTCCCCATATGTCAACGTTGGCCTTTATGAGCATTCTCTCAGCCTCTTTATCTAAATTCATAAACATAATTTTCTGTTCTTTGCTCCTCGATACATTTATTCAGACTCCTTTTCAATGTGCCTCTACTATTTGATTAAACTACTCACTGTAGTTGTACATGCAACAATATTAATATTCTACTTTTCCAAAATTCCCTATAGGATGCAAGAAGATTGTGATGAAATATTTATAGCTACTAATCTTTATAATCCCAGCAAATAGAAATACTTCTTCCACTTTTAAATCCCTTTATCATTGAACTCTTCATGTCCCCTATTTGTCTTCACTTTTCTGGAGGTAAAATACTGAGCCTTCTTTCTCCCCTGAAAATTTTAACTTTAATTTTGGTGTCAGCCTGCTTTTTTCTTTATGCGTCACCTTCAATGGTGGTATTTCCTCAAAATAAAATGGGAACTTGAATTGTGCACCAGAGTAAAAGGCTCTTTGGATGTTTCAACATGTCTTCTCTACATGAACACTACAATACCAATACCTAGTTTGGTTTTGTTAAAGGCTTTTAATTGGACTCTCTACTTGGGTGATTTGGTTGTCTGTTCCTGAGGGTATCTTGGTTTCTTTATTCACTTTAAATTCTTAACATATAAATAGTAAGTGACATCTACACAATCTACCACAATATATAAAGTTACATTTCTTTGAATTGAATTTGATATTGAATTTAATCACAATCTTCCCTTGCATTACCTTCAATCTCACATTTAGAAATGCTGTACACATATTTATAAATGTTATAAAATTCTGCAGGAGAATAATTTGACTGTGTGAAAAAAAACACAACAGGCTTCAATAAAATTGGTTTGACCCAAGCAGATCAAACATAGGCATTACAGTATAAATTTGGGATTTGCTTCAGAACTCAGCTCCAATATTTCTGGTTCATTATCCATTTTGGTGAAAGGGATCTTAAATGTCAGATTTCATTTTTACCAAGGAGAGAACTCATTTATTTATCACTTCCATGAAAGTGGCAACAGCACATCATCCATAACACGTGGAGCATATAATATGATGTTAAAGGCCTTTGGCCATGATGAGGAACCATTTTTTCTAAGGTGCCTGTTTGCCAACATTGTAGTTATCCATGACACAGCCCTGCCTGTGCCAAACATCATTTGGATACCTTTGACTCATATAAACTGATTGGAGATGGAAGGGTCTACCTAAAAGCCTGAGGTGATCTGATTCATGAGGAGGTCCCTATGATATTCTGTCACATTACATGTGCCTACCATTTGTGATAATCATGATTTGTACTCAAAGGAAGTTAAATCCATGCTATGTATGGATAAACCCAGAGGTACTCTCTTCTCCCCCACCTCACTGGGAAGCAGATACAAAAGCTTCAAAGCATGTACATCCAGGCTCAAGAACAGCATCTACCTGCTTCTCACTGTTATAAGACTATTGAACAGTCCTCTATTACAACAAGAATGACTTTTGACCTCATCGTCTATCTCATTATGATATTGCACCTTATTGTCTGCCTGCACTGCACTTTCACTGTAACAATACTTCATTCTGCATTTTGTTCCTGCATAAACAGTAGTAATACAATTATCTGTATAGATGGCAAAC
Source organism: Mobula birostris (assembly GCF_030028105.1). Taxonomy (NCBI): domain Eukaryota; kingdom Metazoa; phylum Chordata; class Chondrichthyes; order Myliobatiformes; family Myliobatidae; genus Mobula; species Mobula birostris. The sequence goes on along the minus strand of NC_092374.1, from coordinate 24,125,896 downwards.
AGTATAATGTTTTTCACAGTATCTCATTGAATTTACCAATTTATCCACTTCCACAGAAGTCTCAAAACCAAAAGCAGCTTTTTTCCCACATGGGCATTAATAAAATTCTATTTTATTAATGCCTACTACTGAACACTGAATAAATTTTTAGATCCAGGTTAAAGTATCTACACATCACATTGAAAGCAGAGGGTCATATTCCATGAACCTAGGCCATGCCAGCAATAAGTACCCATTCACTCCACTGTAATCCCATTTTACATTCTCTAGCAACAGACGCAAGGGTTAAACCTGGACAGTTGTAGTTGTGAAGGGGAAGCTTGACTGACTGCACCATTTTACCACTAGCAATGGTTCCCAGCCTGGGGTTCACAGACCCCCTTGCTTAATGGCATTGGTCCATGGCATAAAAAAGGTTGGCAACTGCTGCAGTAGAGGAAGGGGAGACCACCAATGGTAGGTTCTCCACCAAGTCATATCCCACCTGACTTGAAAATCGCTAACTATCTCAAAATTTTACCTTGCCTGCTTCACTAAATAAATTTATGCCTTTTATGGATATCAGGGAATTGGACCATTTGCCAGGAGCACCCTGTTCTATGAAAAACTTTGATCATCAGCCTAGCATAAGATTCTTTTACAGAGAACTTCTGGGTATGGAAACGAAACACTAGCTCTTTCTCTCCGATAGTTGACCTGTTACCTCCACCTACCAATCACACTATTCCTGTGCGGAGCCCCTCTCACCTCACGTGTGCAATGTCTTACTCCCTGATCTTGCTGTGAAAAATGGGATATTCACAATGTTGTTTTGTGGGCAATCATTGTTGACTAAATACTGTTACCATTTTGTGTCACAATACTAACTGCTCTCCTATCTACAACAACAATTGAAGAACATTTTAGAAATTTCAAGCAAAACCACAGAGGAATCCTACGAGACACTGTTAGCTTTTGTTTCATTACCTTTTTCAAGTATTTCTATTTTTCCGGTATCTTAAATTATCAACAAGAGACATGTTGAGGCTCCCACAAATTGAGGCAGGCCTGAGTCTTTAGATTCAAAATCAACCTCCGTCCACTGGACTCCTAAAGCAGTGGGGTGCATGACTCTCAATACAGGGGCCCCTCAGGTTCCCCTCCTTTACTCCCTGTATACCCATGACTGTGTTGCCACCCACAGCTTCAATCTGCTAATTAAATTTGCCGACAACACTACATTGATTGGCCTTATCTCAAACAATAATGAGGTGGTCTACGGGGAAGAAGTCATCTCTCTGACACAGTGATGTCAAGAAAATAACCTCTCCCTCAATATCGCAAAAACAAAGGAGCTGGTTGTGGATTACAGGAGAAATTGAGACAGGCTAACCCCTATTGACATTAATGGGGTTGAGGGGGTAAACAGCTTCAAGTTTCTCGGCATCCACATCGCCGAGGACCTCACGTGGTCTGTGCACACCAGCTGTGTGGTGGAAAAGGCACAACAATGCCTCTTTTCACCTCAGATGGTTGAGGAAGTTTAGTATGGCCTGGTATGGAAACTGTACCTCCCTGAATCGCAGGACTCGACAGAGAGTGGTGCAGACAGCCCAGCGCATCTGTACTTGTGAACACATGATTCAGTACATTTAAAAGGACAGGTGTGTAAAAAGGGCCCATAGGATCATTGGGAGCCCAAGTCATCCCAACCACAATCTGTTCCAGCTGCTACCATCGGGGAAACTGTATTGCAGCATAAAAGCCAGGACCAACAGGCTCCAGGACAGCTTCTTCCACCAGGCCATCAGATAGATGAACTCACGCTGATTTCAATATGCTCTATATTACATTGACTGTTCTATTTATTATAAATTACTATGATTGCACATTGCACATTTAGATGGAGATGTAACGTAAAGATTTTTACTCCTCATGTATGTGAAGGATGTAAGAAATAAAGCCAATTCAATTCAATAAAGCCTGGCAGGTAAAACCTCTGCGGCTTGCAGTGTTACCCACATTCAATCACAATCTCTCTGGCCCTACTCCCAAACAAGGCCCATTAACATCTGAGTTAAAATCGGCTTTTAAAAGGGATAAATATTTTTTTCTTCCACCATATCTACTAACTCACAACATCACAGAAAGAGCAGTAGGAGAACTTTTGTCCCATTGAGTCAGGACCAGCTTTATGCAAGAACTATGTAACTCATCCACTTTCTGCTTTCTCCCCAAATCCTTGCAAATAATTACTGTGTATACTGTTACTATTACATGAAAACATTTTACTTTGAGACCATCATGCGAAAAAGGAAGTTTATTGCATCCTCCTGTATATGAGAAAAACTACTCTAATCTATTCTCGAACAGTATAAAAATGTCTTTCCACGTGTCACTTTTAGCTCTCTGGACAATCACCTGCATTTTATTTCCACGGTTCGGGGTACACATGCATTGATCCTTCGAAGCATCATGCATGTTGATAGGGTGATGAGGAACTCGTGTGGTGTATTAGCCTTCATTAGTCAGGAGACTGAGTTCAACAGCCATGAGGTGATGGTGCAACTCTAAAAAATGCTGTTTCGACCGCACATGGAATTTTCTGTTCAGTTCTGGACACCGCATTATAGGAAGCTTTAGCGGAGCGGAGTAGATTTTCCAAGTTGCTGTCTGGATTAGAGAACATGTCGTATGAAAAATGGTTGAGCAAGCTATGGTTTTCCTTTTGGAGCGAAGTAGGATGAGAAGTGACTCGACAGAGGTGTACAAGATGATAAGCATAGATCGAGTGGTTAGCAAGTACTTTTTCTCAGGGCAGAATTGGCTAATACCAGGAGGCATAATTTTAAAGTGAGCAAAGGCAAATATAGGAGGTGAGGGGAAGTCAGAGTTCAGATCTTTACACAGAGGGGTGGGCTGCATGAAATTTCCTGTCAGGGGTGGTGCTGGAAGCAGATACATTAGCAGCTTTTAGGAAACTCTTAGATGGGCATTTGGGTAATATAAGAATGGAGGGCTTTGTAGGAGGGAAGGGTTAGGTTGATTTTAGAGTAGGTTAAAAGATCGGCACAACACTGTGCCCCGAAGGGCCTGTACTGTGCTGTAGTGTTCTATGTTCTCTGGTTCTCAATCCTTCAACCAAAAAGAACCAATAAGGTCTGTTTTGTTTATCTTGGCAGCTTATGACTTTAAGGATCTTGATGTGGTCAGATATGCAAATTCAGGTCTGCCTCCAGAATATAATCTCACATGAACAATATTTCAGTGAAATTCAACACACACACTATATTTTGCACAGGAGGAAGGATTAAAGAAAAAGAATATAGTTCTGAGTATAATATTGTTTCAGCAATGCCCCAATACTCAATGAATTATCTGTGAAGGAACAAATGATTTCATGTGTGGAGAGTGAGAGAAATCATTAGTCTCTGTATAACTGGATACAGAGCCCATAGATCCTCAGAATGATTGAGGGATTGCTAGACAAAGCCTATTTCAATTTCAAGCTGTGCAGAATGGCAGGAGATGGTTCAGACAAGTTTTGCCGTTGATGACTTACAGACAAACATGGAAAAATTATTTGTAATGATTCACAGGGTCATTGTGGCAGAAGAGATTGACCAGAAAATTATTTGATAATACAATCAATGAAGAAGTCTGAAGGCATGCATTTTGGAATATGATGGGGTAAGTATCTTACTTTACATCAACACTTACATCAGTCTACCCAGCTGTCCTTGTATAAGCCTCAATTCTGGCATGGGCATTGGCCTGAACAGGTAAAACTATCTTCTGCACTGCCTGCTCTGTTGCTTTGACACAATTCCTCACGAGGCCCAAAGCACTATCAAAACCTCCATATGATTCCCAACTCTCAGACAGGGAAGTATGCCTTTTCTGGTTTAATCTAAGCCTCTTTGAGCTTAATGAGAGATATCATTTCTTGAGAAAAAAAAGTGTAGTTATTTATTATTAATCATTTATTGCAATGTTTGTTTTTCAATGTGTGTGTGTTTTAATGTGGTTCTGTATATTGTTGAATGTTTATGAATGTCAAGGTATTCATTGACATTCAAAGGCCTGATAGCTGTGATACTTTTGACACTGGTGGGAGCATCACTGGCCACCAAAACCATTCTGCAACAGCAGACAGTTCTCTGTGCTCTATGTGCTGTCACAGCGGGACTGCCAGTGGAAGACTGCATCGTAAGCACATAAGAATGATCAACATGAACCAGAAGCAAGTGGTCTGCGATTCTGCTGCAAAAAAAAATGACCAAATTGCCCATACCGTGTTCAGAAAGAAGGTCTGTGCCTGATTATTCTGATTGTTGAAGAACCGCAGGAAGGATAAATGAAACAAATGCAACTGATTCAATTTAAACTAACTTAATTAAAATCATTTGATCTATAACCATAAAAAAGAAGAAACAGTTGTACAAAGGATTTTTAAAACTGTGGCGTGAGGAAGTGAGAATATTATGTTCATCAACTTGGTCAGTTATTTAATGGAAGTCATGATTTCTGCGGATGCTCTAAGACTCACTTTTATTAGAAGACTGTAAAGTGAGAAAGGCACAAATATGCCTTAAAATTACTTCCAGCAATGTTAAAGCCAAATATTGGTTTTGCTGGGTTGCTTTAAGCTGTCGTTTGCCAGCAATGACTTCACCCCGACTCTTTCTCGGCTAAGGGTTTGGAATTCTTTCTTTATTAAGATATTGGTGGACTGTCAAACGCTGCATTCCACCCATTCAGCAGACATCCAATCACGCACTAATGATTATTCACAGCCCAAGTGTGTCTCATTGCACCAATAAACATTTTAGAAACATTGATTTGGATGTAAATTCAGTCACATATGCTGACAATTAATTGGATCCAATGGTGTTGAATGTTTACAGCTTTTCATCATGTCATCCACCACAACATTATACATTGTAATGAAATAATTGTTATTTTTTTTACAACTTCTGCTTCAGAAGTGGGGCCAGTGGACGGAAATACATCTCTTTTGTGTTGGCAGTTTATTCCCGACGGCTTTTAGCAAGGAAATAAAATCCTACCAAAGATAGGTGAGTACATGCCAAAACAATGGCCCCTGATCTTTCAAAGTAGTGCTACAAATGTGTTCTATTTTTACCTCACTATGTAGAAAAGCCTATAAATTTCACCTATATGGCCAAATGAGCTAAATTCAGAAGGGAATATTACTTTGTAGAAATCTTCCCAAATAAACGATTTCTCAATACTACTTTGAAGCAATGTCCCAGCACGTACAGTAACACTGCTTTACCACTACAATTTTTCAAAGAGAAACATCAATACCATTTAATCTTCCATTTTCTCTGTTTTCCCTGAATAGCACAGATTTTGTTTTAATCATTACCATGGCAAACATGTTATGAAATCTCTCAGAAATAATAGACGAAAATGAAATACCTTTTTTTTGTCATTGGGAATCTATAAATCATATTTTCCCTGTGGACACCAGGCAATATCTGATATATGATATCTGATGTCGTGTATTAAAGCAAACAATGTCTGGGTGTTTCTTTAATTATGCTCTTTTTTTCAATTCTAAATATTTCACCTGGCCCCATCGATGCTGTGTTTGGCATTCTTTCTAAGTTTAGCAAAGATCTGAAAATATGCCTACTTTATATGTTCTGTTTTATTTAAATTATCGATGTTCCTGTTGTCACTGGAAAGGCCAGTACTTCATTGCCCATTGCTTATTGTTCAATAGTGGGGACATCCCTCCCACAACGCTATTTAGGGAGGTGATTTCTTCCATTGGACTTACCAATGATAAATGGTTGGTAATACATTTCCAAGCCAGGGTGGCTTGTGACTTTGAGGGAAATCCTTGGGTAGTGAATTTGTCGTGCACCTTCTACTCTTGCCTTTCTTCAGAGTACAGGTTTTAGAGGTTCTCTGAGAATAGGTAGAACAAATAACTGCAGTGCTTTCTGCTGATCACTCATACTTCTGCCTCAATTGCAGAGGGAGTGAATGTTTAGGCCAGGTGACAAGATGCAAACCAAAGGAATTTCTGTTATGTTTTGTCACTTCAATACATTAAGGTAATTCAAATGAAAGCACGGGAGTCCAAAATGTGAGTGCAACTTTGGGTTTACTTGAAGCGAGGCATATGGTATATGTGATGATGTATGCAATTAATGTATTTTAACATATTACTAGTAATGAATTAGTTAAAGGACAAGAAAGCTTAATCAACCAATGCATATACAAGATTACTCAAATATAACTGAAATATGAAATACACAACAGTTTCTACTGATTGAATGGCCTTGAGCAACATGATTATTGCCAGAGCTGTGTTCACTGAAGTGAATGGATATGCCTTGATTTGGAAAGAAGAGCCTGAGAGTATATAGCATTTAATTACAAATTCCCTGAGACTTAAACCGTGGAAAGGAACAGCTCAGGAGATCCAAAGAAGGACCATCAATGATAGTAAGTCAGGCAAGTGTTAATGCAAAAAAAAATTCTAAAAATTGCTAAAATACTGATATTTACCTTTGGCATGAAACCATTTCTCAGATATCTTGCATAGTTAATAACAAATCATGTACTAAGATAACAATGATGATATGAATCTTGGACTACAAGGCATAAGAGAAAATTAGGCCATTCATCCCATCGAGTATGCTCCGTCATACCAACAATGCTGATTTATTATCCCTCTCCACCCCTTTCTCCTGCCTTCTGCCCGTATCATTTGACACCCTTATCAATCAAAAACTCATCAACCTCTGCTTTAAAGATACTCAATGAACTAACTTTGTCAGAAATCTGTGGCAATGAGGTTCATAAATTCATCACTAGAAAGTATTTTTTATTTAAAAATATTTTATACTTTCTTGCAAAGGCATTGGAATGTTTTAATGTAAGCCATAAAGCTATCATGTGGACTGAGGCAAAAAAAAAGACTGTTACAAACTTGTTAACATCAAGTGACTCTGCTTGAATGCATAAGATAGTCGAGCAGCAACGTTCGGCTCCTGTTTAAGGAATTATTTTAGTAACAAATGGATTCCATCTTCTCTGGTGTGAGGGCACAGGTCTATAAGTAGGCACTGACTTCGAGAAGTTTGAAGGAAATACACAATGTGGGGATAGGATGGTTAGAATTAATAGAACATAAGATTGATCTGATGAGGAGGTGAGTGGGTAAAGCATGATGGCATTGGAATGAGAATTTATAGAAATTCTCAGGTGCCAGTCTGGAAACGATACATAACCATGTTTATTTGTTTGACCCAGATGTCAGGTATTAGACAATGTCCAGAAGTGACCTGATCCAAGAATGGAATATAATATACTCTTAATTTTATGTCAGAGCACATAGAGTGGTACTGGCATCAGTGAATGTAGAGTATCAGGCTGTGGGTAGGAGGCACCAGAGGAAAAAATTTGGACAGAAGATAATAAGGACCAGAAGGAGAAAACCACCTGACTCTTCATCAAGATCAAGGCTTTTCTCCTTCAATGCATTTTCCTGTACATCTCCCATGTCCATGATGCCTTTAATATCCAGATATCTATCAACTGTTCCATTGACTGAACTCAGAAACCGAGCCTGCATGATGCTCCAGATCAGAGAATTCCAAAGATTGCTGCCATCTGCATGAAGAAATTCCTTCTCAGCTCAGCCCTAAAATGCATGTTCCTTTTTTGGAAACTGTGTTCCTGATGAAGACCCATCAGCTAGGTGAAACACGTTCCCTGCGCACACACAAATTGTTAAGTCTTGTGAGAATTTTTTTTTAAGTTTCAATGACATAATTTTATTTTCTTCAAAACTTTAGAGAATACAGCCCTGGTCAACTCAGTGTTTCCTTAGAAGGCAAATCTGTCATGCCAGAAACTAATCCAGTGAATCTTTACTGCAGTCCAATTATGCCAAGTATATCCCTCTTTTAAGTCAAAGGACTCAACTGTACCTCATGTACCAGGTACAGACTCACCAAGGCCTATTTAATTGCAGTAAAACATCTTTTATTCAAATTCTCTTATAGCAAAGACTAAAGAGTGTATGTTCATGGTCTTCCACTGCTGTGGCCTATCCATATGAAGATTTGCTGTATTGTTTGTTTAGAGATGCTCTTTGGCACACCTCTGTTGTAACGCGTAGTTATTTGAGTAACTGTCACCTTCCTATCAACTTGAATCAGACTGAAAATTCTGCTCTGGCCTCTCTCATTAACAACACATTTTCGCCCACAGAATGGCCGCTCACCTGACGTTTCTTTTTTTGCACCATTCCCCATAAACTCTAGAATGCTGTACATGAAAAACCCAGGAGATCAGCAATTTCTGAGATGTTTGCTCTGAATAACATCTGAACCTCTTGACCATGTCTGTATGCTTTTATGCATTGAGTTACTGCCACATGATTGGCTGATTAGATATTTACATTAATGAGCAGGTGTACTTTATAAAATGGCCATTTTTTTTAGGTATAGTTGATTGTTTGCTCACCTGCATATTAGCTTTCAGTGATGTTACGAGGTCACATGGATACCTTTGAACATCAACGTTATCCAATGTTTCCTCATTTAAATGTAGTATACTTCATTTTATTTTCTACACAGCTGTTGATGGCCACACATTGTTCTATGTATTAGGCAGAGAGCAAATAGGAATGGATAAAATTAAATATGCAGGTGTAGTCAGGAATTAGCACAAGTAAACACAGCATCTCAATCTGACATAACAAGTAAGCATTTTCTATTGTAGCAATTGTCCATTCTTCTGTCTCAGGTATGTATTTCCCTGAATGTTTTTGCCAAATTGGAGAAATCTCTGGCTGTCTTCCTGTTAGAGTTCTCAACAAAACTCAAAGCTTTCTAAATCACATTAATCTTTTATGTGGCCTCCAGTAAAGCTCCTTTAAGCAGGACTAGCTAGTCTAAAGATCTTTACACATCTTGCCCTTGTTACCTCGCTATTCCTATTAATAATTACAACACAATGTCATAGGTCAGTCTAAATGCTGAAGGGGTTTGGTTTTGACTGGCTTGTTGTCACTTTCACTGCTTGAGATGGTCTACACTTTAAAACGCTCCTGTTAAAGGCCGCTACTGGCAGAAAACAATTAACATGCATCACCATAGTTACAGGAAAGACAGAAACTCTTGAACCCAGTACTTGGCCTCTTGATGCCAGGAAGCTTGAGAACATGTGACAAAGGAAAGCATCTGTTCAAATCCACAGTTTGTCAATGTGATACGTAGTTCTTTATTCCTGTTATCTTTGAATTGTCACTTTACCACAGAAAAGGGCATAGCCTGCCTCCAAATATCTCAGGCATTTACTTTGGTACTGTTTCAGATAAAGCAGGAAAGAGGAAAGAGAAAGGTCTTCAGAGCTGGACACATTGTTTGCCATGGTGACGCTAAGCAAAAGTGAGGCAAAAATGTTTCTGACGTGCTCTGCTTTGTGGTTGCCTTGACAGACATTTTCATCTTATTTCTTCGCTGTGTGTTTTTTCTCATGGAAAATATTTGGAACTTTCACAAGAACAACTTATATTCATAAGGCGGTATTCACTGACCTTTATAGGACATCCCAAAATGCTTTACACTTGATAATGTAGAGTGGATTTGGTTAATTGGGCTGTCAGTTAATCAGAGCAACTACTTATTTGGGACAACTCTTCAAAAAGAAAAACTAATTGAGAAAATAAATGTGATTCCCTTTGTTTAGTTAGGGCACTATACTGTTTAATTGGGAAGGGAGATTACTCTGAACAGTTTCTATCATCAGTTGCATGTAATTGTGTGGCCGTACTTAAGGGAACAGTTTTGAAACTTCATTAGATACATGTGTTTGTGTTCAAAAAAACAATCAATTTTGTCACTGATAGCTTCAGACATTCAGACAGAAATGCCAGAAATAACCAGGAGTGAAAATGAAACAAGTTAGGAACAGAAAAGAATTTGAAGGGATCAATCATCTTGAATGTTTCAATGAAAATTAAGATTTTGATGATGCAATGGTTGAAAGCATTGTATGAAGGCAATCCATTATCTGCATGAGGTGTCTGCACTAATTTTGTTCATTTAGTCAATCAAAAGAACACAGCAGTGTACACTGGATGAATTGCTCTGTCAATAACTATTATGGAACTGTAATTATGGGTGCATCACATCTGGTGTGGAAGTTGTCCTGTCCAAGACTGGAAGAAGCTGCAGAAGATCATGAACATGGCGCAGCACATCACGCAAACCAATCTTCCGTTCTTGGACTCGCTTTACACCGCACGCAGTCGGAGCAGTGGTGCCAGGATAATCAAGGACATGACCCACCCAGCCAACACACCTACTGTCCCTCTTCCCTCCAGGAGAAGGCTCAGGAGCTTGAAGACTTGTACGGCCAGATTTGGGGACAGCTTCTTTCCAACTGTGATAAGACTGCTGAACGGATCCTGACCCGGATCTGTGCCGTACCCTCCAAATATCTGCACCTGCATCTCGTTTTTTTTGCACTACCTTACTTTATATTTTTCTATTTTCTATTTATGATTCATAATTTAAATTTTTAATATTTACTATCAATTTGTAATCCAGGGAGCAGGAAGCGCAGAATCAAATATCACTGTGATGATTGTACGTTCTAGTATCAATTGTTTGGCGACAATAAAGTATAAAGTATAATGTATAATGGTGTTCTAATTTGTTTTGTATTTCATTCAAATCCATATTTTGTTACTCAGTTAAATGGTAGTTTGTCTTCTTTATATATTTTTAACAACTTCCATGAAGATTTGGCTAATTGTGGCAGACACTTATTTGGGCCAAAATATACTAGCCCCGATGTGTCCCAATTAAGCAGAATCCATCGTATTTGTAAGTGTAGTCACTGCTGTAACACCAAAAACTTGAGAGGGGTGATACACCAGGGGATTTAACATTTTAACAGTTTGAAAAAGTATTGGGATGACCAGATAGATGTACATAAAATTATGAGAGGCATAGCGAGAGTAGACGGTCTTTTTCCCAGGATGGAAATGTCAAATACCAAACGGGATAATTTCATGGTGAGAAGGGGAAAGTTTAAAGAGATGTACGAGACAATTTTTTTTTACACAAAGAGTGGTAGGTGCTTGGAATGCACTGCTATGGGAGGTGGTGAGAGATAGAATCATTCATTCATTATGTGCAGTGTCATATGATACAGGTGATCATAGTATTTACATAACCATAATATCACACACAAAATGTTGCAGGAACTCAGCAGGTCAGGCAGCATCTACGGAAATTAATAGACAGTCGACATTTTGGGCTGAGTCCCTTCTTCAGGACTGAGAAGGAAGGGGAAGATGCCAGAATAAATGGTGAGGGAAGGGGAATGATGACAAGCTAGATGGTGATAGGTAAAGCCAGGTGGGTGAGCAAGGTCAAGGGCTGAAGAAGGAGGAATTTGATAGGAGAGGAGCGTGGACCAGAGGAGAAAAGGAGGGAGGAGGAGAATCGAGGGAAAGTAATAGGCCAGTGACAAGAGGTATGAGAGGGGAATATGCGAAGGGAGGGGTGTTATTTGTTTACCGGAAGGAGAAAGCAATATTCATGCCTTTAGGTTGGAGGCAACCCAGACTGAATATAAGGTTCTCCACCCTGAGGGTAACCGCATTTTGGCACAAGAGGAAGCCATGGACCAACATGTCGGAACAGGAATGGGAATCAAAATTGAAATGTTAGGCTACATGTAGGCAAATAGGATTAGTTTCATTTGGCATCATGGTTGTCACAGGCAACCATGATGGGATAAAGGGCCTGTTCCTTCCCTATGCTGTGCTGTGCATATACACACTAAGTCAAATTTCCTCATTAATTTCAGCCAAATGTGGATGGGAGTGGGGAGGGAGAAAAAATTTCTCCAAAATCAAAATTGTTATTTTTATATTTTAATAACACTGTGCACCACCATTTTACCTACAAGCCTGGAAACTAGGGAACAAATGAACCAACAAGTAGTACCAATGAATAATTAACTCACTGTGTTCATGAACCAGGATACCCTGGCCCCAAAGTGCCAAAGGTTCACAGGGAGAAGGCAAGAAAATGGGGTTGATAATGAAAATATATCAGCAGGATTGAATGATGGAGCAGACTCGATGAGCCAAATGGACGAATTCTGCTTGTATGTCTTATGTTTTAAACATCTTCCAAACAAAGAAGTGCAGCCGCTCCATGATCAACCTTCTCCTGAACTCACTCTCCATCTTTCTAAGAAATTCTGAACTGTTTGACACCCTGATCATTGATCTCCAGAACCGTTAATCATCTATTTGTCCAGCCACACCACTGTTCTCTTTAAAATTACACTTTACATTAAGCCATAGGGAATTCTAAATCCTTTCCTTTTTGTTGCTTCCATCACCTTACATTTAGCCCCATGTTCGTAGGATGAAGTCACACAAGGAAGATTAGAGAGACTGCAAATGAGATGCATCGGGAAGAAGAGCATATGAAATCAAACTCAGATTTGAATCTCATGTTGGAATTAACTTACTCACCAGAGCACAAGGAAACAGGAACAGAAACAAATGAGTTGGCTCATCAAGCCTGTCGTACTGTTCAGTATGTTAAAGGCTAATCAATACTGTTCCCTGCACTTCTTCTGTGCCTGTTTTCCTGAAACTCTATTTATCTCTCTTCATCTTAAATACCAATTTAATCAAGTGCTCCATCTGAGACAACAACCTAGTTAATCTCTTTTGCAAACTCCCCAGTGCAGCCATATCCTTCCCAAAGTGCAGTGACTTTAACTGCACACGATTCCAGTTGTTGTCAAATGAACTTGCGTCACGCTCCAAGGCCCCAGCCAATGATGGCAAGCATCCTGTTCACTATCTTCACCAACTCATCCAACTATATTGCCATCTTATTGAGTCATAGAGTTAAACATGCTGACCAAAATGCCTTCCTGAGCAAATTCCAGTTACTTGCATTTGGCTCATATCCCTCTAAACCTTTCCTATCCATAGATGTCCTTTAAACAGTGTAACTGTACACTCCTTGACCACTTCATCTAGCAGCTCCTTCCAAATACCCACCATCCTGTTTGAAAAACTTCCATCTCAGGTCCCCCTTACATTTTTCCTCTCTCACGTTAACCCTAAGCCTGCTATATTTGGACTCCTACCTTGGGAAAAGGACAGTGACCATTCAACTTATCTATGTCCCTCATGATTTTACCAACTTCAATAAAGTTCCACTCAGCCTTTGCTCCAGGGAAACCATCATTGCTTATAACTCAAGCCCTCTTTGTAAATCTTTTCTGCACTGGTCCTTTTCTCATCACATTCTTCATGTAGTACAGGGAGCAGACTTCCAAACAACATTCCAGATATGGTTTCACAGCATCTTGTACATCTTTACTACAATGTAATGTCAAGTGTATGAAAGCATGTCATCAAACTTCTTTAAAGCCTTGTCTACCACTGTTGCCACTTTTGAGGAACTACAGTACTGCGCAAATATCTTAGGCACATATATGTATAGCTAGGGTGCCTTTTCCACAGTACTGTAGTAATTTTATGTATTGCACTGTACTGCTGCCACAAAAAAAAACAAATTTCGTGACATATGAGTGATGATAACCTGATTCTGATATGGGTCTCTGTTGTGGATTGCGAGTGGGAAGGGGGCAGGAAGAAGGAATCATGTTTGGAAAAAGGGGAAAGGTGACGGAAGAGAGGGAGGAGTACTAGGGAGACATTTTGTAATAATCAATCAACCAATTGTTTGGAATTAAGTGTCCTTGCCTGGTGTCTCAGGGCTGGGTGTGTCTTCATCTGAGCTATCCCTACTCCTGGCACTTCTTCTCTGCCAACTGTCCCACATCCCTCCTGTAGCGCTCCACCCTCGCCATTCCCAACATCCTTTGATCCCTCCAAAATTACAAACTCGTTCTCCTCTCTACCTTGGTAAATACCATACTGTGCAGAAGTCAGAGGCATCCTAGCGATATATATGTGCCGAAGACTTTTGCACAGTATATACTTGTACTCCTTGATCTTTCTGTGCTACAAAGTTCTCCAGAGCCCTGTCATTCGCTGTGTGTGTCCTACCCTGGTTTAACTTCCCAAAGTACATCACCTTACACTTGCCTGAGTTAAAATCCTTTCCTTATTTTCCCAATAGCTCAAGATCCTGTTGTAACCTTTGACATACTTCTTCACAGTTCAGAACAACAATTTTGATGTCATCCATAAAGTTACTAGTCATACCACATATATTTGCATCCAAATCATTAATGTATATGGTAAACAACACAAACAACAACAAAGTCCTGACGAAGGGTCTCGGCCTGAAATGTCGACTGCACCTCTTCCTAGAGATGCTGCCTGGCCTGCTGCGTTCACCAGCAACTTTTATGTGTGTTGAATGTATATGGTAAGCAGCCTTCGACTTGGCACCAATCTCTACTCACATCAGCCCTACGATATGAAAAACAACCCTCCATACAAATTTCTGACCCCTCCCACAAAATCAATTCTAAGTAACTAGCATTGTACATCCAAGCTCATCCTAGACTCCATGTGATTTGACATTCTGAACCAAATTGCTGTGCGTGACCTTGCTCTCATCCATGCAGACAACATCAACCACCCTGACTTGGTCAGTCCTCATGGTTACCGCTTCAAAAAAAAACAACCAAATTCATGAGACACTATTTCTCATGTGGAAAGCCATATTGGCTACCTCTAATCAGTCATTGCCTTTCTAAATAGAGATGAATCCCATTCAGTAACCTTCCCACTAATGATGGAACCCTCACTGGCATGTAGTTCCCTGCCATGTCCTTGCAGCCCTTCTTAAATAACTGCACAACATTAACCACCCTCCAGTTTTGGTAACGCAAACACGAGGAAATGTGCAGATGCAGGAATTTCAAGCAACACACATAAAAGTTGCTGGTGAACGCAGCAGACCAGGCAGCATCTCTAGGAAGAGGTACAGTCCCGAAACGTCGGCTGTAGCTCTTCCTAGAGATGCTGCCTGGCCTGCTGCATTCACCAGCAACTTTGATGTGTGTTGCTCCAGTTTTGGTATCTTATTTATGACAAAGGAAGACATAAAAATCTCTGCCAGGATCCCAACACATTCTGCCCTTGCCTCCCATCACATCTTAAAATACACTTGGATAGAGTTAGGGGTGTGTTTATCTTTTCATCTCATTTGTAATATTGATACTGAAGTACTCCAAGGGGGTGGGGTGGGGGGCATGGTTGACAGCCTACCCCAGCATTCCTAATGACCAGTGCTATTTATTGTTAAAACGCTTTTGGGTATTATAGTGGGATCTTCAAGTTCATTTATTGTTACGTTTTAGCTTGGGTTATAAAGTTATTTGAATGTGCATTTCTGGGTCACTTTGACTGTAACCAGAGTGTGAAACAATCAGCTCCCTTGTCTGTATATGACTGAATGGCTTCTGAACCCGGGTCAATGCACCAGGTCTGTTTTTGTGCTTGCTGCAATAAAAACGGCTGTTGAGTTATACGAGCTTTTCGCATCTGTCATCATGTACTGAATGCTCGCCACATTGGTGTCAGGAACGGATTAGAAATTGATGACGAGATTAAAGCGATACCACCTCAGATAGAGCACCTTAAGACCTGGGGAATAAGTTACTGGACTGAGCAGTATGCCTCCTCCACACCCCTGGGCTTGGCTTATGAAAGAGGACCTGGAGGGAACCGAGCATCGCACCTTCCCAGGGAATCCCGACGGAGCGAGCGAACTGCTGCTATCAGATAGAAGATACAAGTGCCTCAGGACTTGCACCACCATGTTCAAGAACGGTTACTACTCCTCAAGCATCAGGCACTTGAACAAAAGAGGATACCTACACTCTTTCTATTTGTGGTTTTCCCACAATCAATGATCTCACTTTAAGGACTCTTTATCTTGTTATTTCATGCTCTCTTATTTATTGCTATTTATTTATATTTGCATTTGCAGTTTGTTGTTCATTGATCCTGTTTACAGTTACTGTTCTATAGATTTGCTGAGTATACCTGCAGGGAAGAAAAAGGATCTCAAGGTTGCATGGGTGACATGTATGTTCTCTGATAGTAAATTTTACTTTGAACTATATGTTCCTCCAGCACCAGACACAACTTACCATTTTGATTCCAATGGGCCTACTCTTTCCCTTGTTATGTTTTTGCACATAATATACATAGAAAATGCTTTCGGATTTTCCTTAATGGTCTCTACTCTAAGCCTCCCTACTTTTAGTAGTCTCCCCCCTCCCCACATTTACTGGACTTGTGAAGTATTCTATTCCTATATTCTGTCGTATGTGTTGCCAAAAGTAATAGGGAGATTACAGTCAGAGAAATCCTGGCTTATTTTGCTCTGTGTATTATTACAGAATACAGAAGTTCTTTGTGTGAATTCCCACTGGCAATGAAGTCTTATAAAAGCTAAAGTCTATATCTCTTCAGACAACCATTAATAATAGGAAAATTAGGATGCGAGTTCAAACACTTTCCATACACAATATGTATGCTCATATGCTTGGGGTGATTGCAAACTCAGCCAGATCTATCATGAGCATGAGCTTCTTCAGCATCAAAGACATTTTCAAAAGGTGACGCCTCAAAAAGGTGGCATCCATCATTCAGGACCCCAATCACCCAGCCCCGGGCTGTTTTATTTTCTTTGTTTTCTTTGGAGTGCTGGAGGCTGAGGGGAGATCTGATTGAGATTTATAAGATTATGAGAGACATAGATAGAGTAGACGAGGAGCATCCTTTTCCCAGGGTAGAAATGTCTAATACCAGTGGGCATGCATTGAAGGTGAGAGGGGGTAAGTTCAAAGGGGATGCAAGGGGTAAGTTTTTTTTACACAGAGAGTCATATATGGTGGTAGAGGGAAATACATTAGAGGCTTTTAAGAGTCATTTAGATGGGCATATGAATGTGAGGAAGATGGAAGGATATGGAAGGATATATAAGTACAAAGGATTAGTTTTTTGAGGGTTTTTGATTTACTTTTTGGCTGCTTCTACACAACATTGAGGGCCAAAGCGCTTGTTCCTATGCTGTTCAGTGCTATGTTCTATGTTTTATATTTTATCAGGAAGCAGTTACAGAAGCCTGAAGACTCACATTCAATGTCTTGCTTCTACCATCAGATTTCTGAATGGACAATGAACAAACCTGTGTACACTATCTCACTACTTTTTTATCATTTTGCACTAATTTAATTTAACTATCTTTAATATACACTCTGTGGCCACTTTATTTGATTGACTAGTACATGTGCTCATCAATGCAAATATCTAATTAGCCAGTCACATGGCAACAACTCAACGCATAAAAGCATGCAGTCATAGTGAAGAGATTCAGTTGTTCAGACAAAATATCTGAATGGGGAAGAAATGTGATCTGAGTGATTTTGACTGTTGGTGCCAGATGGGGTGGTTTGAGTATCTCAGAAACTGCTGAGCTCCTGGGATTTTCACACACAACAGAGTTCACAGAGAATGGTGCAAAAACCAAAAGAGAAAATCATTCCATGAAGTGGCAATTCTGTGGGTGCAACTGCTTTGTTAACGAGAGAGGTCAGAGAAGAATGGCCAGACACATTCAAGCTAACAGG